>NW_027468848.1:6596800-6801800 GCF_046254945.1 Alosa pseudoharengus
TACATCATACAGAATAATGGGCCAATCAGGAAAGGGTATTCTTTCTACATCATACAGAATAGTAGGCCAATCAGGAAAGGGCATTCTTTCTACATCATACAGAATAGTGGGCCAATTCAAAATGTGCATTCTTTCTACATCATACAGAACAGTGGGCCAATCAGAAAAGGGCATTCTTTCTACATCATACAAAATAGTGGGCCAATCAGAAAAGGGCATTCTTTCTACATCACAACACCCCCCCCCCCGTTGGGCTTATAGCAATCTGAATCAATAATATGGAGCCTTCGAATTCAGTAATCAGTAATCTAGATACACCTGGAACTTACCTAGAGATGTTGACCAACCAAAGCAAAGCAACATATAGAATGTAGTATGAATAAAAATGTAATTTTTATGTAAAATAAAAGCACAGTCATGAGATCAGTCTGTTTTTTGTTTGTTTGTTAGTTTGTTTGTTTGTTTGTTTTTGTCAATAGGGTCTACAAGAGCCTGCTATAACATCATGAGAAAAACAAGCCAAGGCAATTGCCATTTAGAAACCTTGCAGTCTTTACAAAAGAATCTGAAGGAATGTTCTAAAATAACTGTGAAGCGTATGACGTGACTCCTCTAATAATCTGTTCAAATCACTGCTGTCCCTCAGTGACAATTCATGTGGTGCAATATCCATTGTTAGTATTGTGCAATAGCACCACCTAGCTGTGACCAGGAGAGCTGCAGCGTTCAGTTAAATCACATTGGGTCCGAGTTTGACAGTGTATTTTGCCAGAGCGAAGCCAGGCGCGCGGGCAGAGTCAGGCCGAAGTTAATTAGTAGAAGATAGATCACAAATTAAAAGCCTAAGAATGTGATGGGTCCACCAGACCCAGGAACATTGGCTGTGTAATAAAAATATGAACACCAAGGGTTAAAGATTAATTTGGTTTTCTGTCTTGACAGTTTCATACACATTGAAACCCTATTTATGTAATGTCGTAGTGTAGTAATGTATGCAGTTATGTAACTAGTAAGCTAATTGCATTCCACATTTTCTTTCACTGATGATGCTGATCATTTTTAACATTAGAAATGTAAACTGGTGAAGCTTAAGTATCACAACACTGTTAGTTTGTTAGGACTATTAAACAAACAATTCAAATAACACTGTTTGGGCTAAAATACACGACTCTCACACACACACAACTTCGCTTTGAAGTCACACATAAGCCGTTGAAGAAACACTGACATAAAATATGATATTTGATCACATCTGCTCGCGGACCACTAAAGAGGGCTTGTGGACCACACTTTAAGAAGCACTGACTCCAAGCATGAGAATGAGTGGACCTGCTGCTGACACTGTGCTAACAGTAGGGATTTGCAGACGTTTACAGTGAGTGACAGAGGGAAAGGCATTTGGATTACACACACACACACACACACACAGGTCAGTGGGGCTGAATGAGTGTGATGTGGCATAGCTATAGACTTACAGTTTCCTTGGAAACAGCTGCAGCTTGTGGAGAGAGAATAGTGGGATGGAGAGACTGAGTTGGAGAAAGAAAACAGTTCTGGGGTCTGTAAGAGAACCAAACAGTTCTGGGGTCTGTAAGAGAACCAAACAGTTCTGGGGTCTGTAAGAGAACCAAGCAGTTCTGGGTCTGTAAAAAGACTATAGAATTTAGACTCTTCAAAGTCTTACACATGGTATGGTTATATGATCAATGACTATTGTAGCTTAAAAAAGGACAATTCCATTGTGTGTTGAGCTACAGACTATCTCCCTTCAACAAAAGGCAGATTCCACTGCTGTAATCAGACAGAGAGACACACACACACACACACACACACACACACACATTGCTGTAAACTTGTAGTGGTGTTTCTTCTGCCTGTGCTTTTATGTGACACTAACTGCACACGTGGCAATTTTACAGATGCAGAAAGCCAGCTGAGATTTATGGAGGGCTTTTCATGGCTGAATTTTAAGGTATTAGTTTTTAAATAACCCTGTCAATCATATGTCTCTGCCTGCATTCTTTGTGTTGAGTACATGTGAGTGCACACACACACACACATACACGCAGATAAACATGCACGCAGTTGCACACATACAGGAAGGGTTCAGAGCAAATATGGAATTAGAAAAATAGGAAAGGAGTAGAACAGACATTCGTAAGGCCATCACAGCAGCACATCTCAAAGGCCCCTTCAAGAGCTTTTTACCTTAAAATAACACTGTCTTATCACTTGTAAAACAGCCATGGGAAGTTTGGTGTTCGGGTAGGAACACCAGTTAAACTCTGGCGGGGACGACAAAATCGGAAATGCAGACGTTTTCCTGAACA
The DNA here is from genome assembly GCF_046254945.1 of Alosa pseudoharengus. NCBI lineage: Eukaryota > Metazoa > Chordata > Actinopteri > Clupeiformes > Clupeidae > Alosa > Alosa pseudoharengus. The sequence continues at coordinate 6,599,131 of NW_027468848.1, forward strand.
CACTTTTGTCCTTTGTCTTCGAGGGGATACTGTGATCTCCGGTATGTGAAGGCGGCACACTTTGATTTTTGCTATCCAAGAGCTAACTTGCGATGCATCGTGCCATTAAGTTAGTTAGCAAGTTAGCTCTTTAATTGATTTCCTCAGCACAAATCTAAGTTTGCCGTTTTAGCCCACTCCACATGTCCCTGGTGCTAGAGCCGCTGTAGTGTGACTCCACCTTTTCCATGTGCTGTCTCTTAGCCCTTTTAATTGATCTCCTCAGTTCATAACATGCTTTACTGTACTCGCTTGGGTCGCCAGAATGGAAGGCAGTTCGGAGTGCTGAACAGACCTCTCCTTTCATCCATGGCTTCTGGTTAGGAACAGTTTGTAGTCACCCTTGGTACAATATCATAAATGCATTTGCATATAACCCTTTTACATACCCAGTGTAATTGTAAATGTTATCAGCAGCAGTCCGACAAACTCCCCAGTCTGTTGTGCGGAAATAGTAACACAGGGCCTTGTTGTCCGTGTCCATCTCTGAGTTTCGGTCTGGGAACAAGCTGGCCATGACAGAGTTATGTTCATGCTTTGTTGCAAAAGACACATATTGAGTTTGTTTATTATCACACTCCTCAACTGTAGGGGGACCCTGAGAGAAAATCTTCTTTAGTGCTGCTTTAAACATGGATGAGGAAGTCAAGCAAGTGGCATCTTTTTTTCTTTATTCAAAATCTGTTCAATTACACTAACTACATCATGGCTATTAAATTGATTTGTATCATACCATAACCATCACCTAAATTCCATTATGGGTATAGCATGTATTTGTGACACCATAACCGTTACATAAATTACATCAAGGGTATGGACAGCATTGTTTCCTTGGGGAAACCTTGGGGTCAAGACCCGGCTGAGATACTGGGTATCTTACAATTAACCAGTACATTACATAAAAATATACATAAATTAAATTTAAAAATATTAAAAACCCTATGATATCCAAGTTACAAGTAACTGATCCTTTATTACAATCTAAATAAATTTGTATCATACCATAACCATCACCTAAATTCCATTATGGGTATAGCATGTATTTGTGACACCATAACCGTTACATAAATTACATCAAGGGTATGGACAGCATTGTTTCCTTGGGGAAACCTTGGGGTCAAGACCCGGCTGAGATACTGGGTATCTTACAATTAACCAGTACATTACATAAAAATATACATAAATTAAATTTATATCCAAGTGATATCCAAGTTACAAGTAACTGATCCTTTATTACAATCTAAATAAATTTAGACAGCCTGCATGACATTTGATTGATTGAATTATGCTAGATTAATGTTTGAAACAAAGTTGCAAAACAACCAGACGCGCAAGGACATTTGGGGAAAATCAAAGTACTGCTCTCGTCAGGATGTTACAGCAGAGATGAGTTGCATTCTCTCTATTGGGGTCGCCAACGTTTTGTGACATCAAAATATATCACCTGCCAAAATATATCACCTGCCAAAATATCAAAATCCTGCCAAAATATCAGAATATATCTACTGCCAAAATATTAGAATATATCACCTGCCAAAATATCAGAATATATCACCTGCCAAAATATCAAAATATATCACCTGTGTGTGTGTGTGTGTGTAGTGTGTGTACCCCTCCTACATGTGTGGGTGTAGTGTGTGTACCCCTCCTACATCTGTGTGTGTGTAGTGTGTTTACCTCTCCTACATGTGTGTGTGCAGGCCCGTCGCTAGAAGGCAAGCAAACCAAGCAATTGCTTGGGGCCCCGAGCTGGCCAGGGGCCCCAAGACAACTGGTTAAGAATAAAATGCAACGACAAACTGTGAACGTCCCTTTGATAGTCAATGCAGTTAAATGCAACGACACTGTTACCGGCAATACCGGGATCCCCCTCAAGGGGGCCCCTCTCAGTAGTCGCTGACGGCAGCCAGCCAGCCAAGTTTGTGATCTCTGCTGCCGGGAAAATATAAAACCTTGAGCGGAGTTATGCGTCAGGAAGCCAGAAAAGAAGAAAGAGAAAGGAGGAGGGTGACAAGAAAAAACAAGATAGTGGTAAGTAATAAATTACACTGGATAAAATAGCTCTTCTTGTCTTGTACAAATGGTGTAATGTTGCAGCAGGAAGGCTAGCCTAACAAAAAATGTTTATGTTAACTACCTGCCTGACAGCCCATGCTGCTTGTAACAAACTAGAACAGTTAGCGCAACTTTTTTTCTCTCGAACGGACGGAATATGGTTACATACTGTAATATGTTTATTAACGGGATAAGTAAGACGCAGATCTGTTCCTGAATCACTGTTTATCGTATTTAATGACATAACATTGCTATAGCTTTGTAATAGGTTTTGATGAAAGTGGCATAGCTTCTCTGCTATACTAACTATTCGACAGTGATAATCTATTTACCAAATGGGGGTTAGGAAAACGACACGATAAATTCATGCATCAAAGCTGACTGGAACATTCATGTCTAGCAGTATTCATGCACGCCAGCTGTTTACTGTCTTTAAAGCACCAGGTGCGTCTGTCTAATTCTCAAACAGCAGAATGCTTAAATGCTATGTTAAGCTACAAGTAGGTCTAGGTCAATGTATAACATTATCTTGGAATGTTTTTACAGTAAGCATTGGTAGTTGTGAAAGCAGCTGCATCCCTTCTAAATATCAAAATATGGAAATTGTGTTGCCCCCTGCAGGTAACCCCCAGAACCTACGTCAGCCGTTTCTCAGACGTAACCCCAGGCCTAGGCAGTTAAGACCCATGATACGCCCTAGAGGTTATTGTAGATAGCAGGGACCTACTGTCGAGCGAAGTTGCACGTCTTCCCTCTGCGGCGCAGATAACTTGGAAGTTGATCGGGCTTCCGTGGTGGATTTATTGAGATGTTTATGAAATAAGGAGCGACTACGCCTACTGTAGGTCTCGAACAGTTGGCTAACGTGCAAAGATGTTTGACCCTAGAGTTTATCTAGAGACACAGGTTATAGGCTACTTCTTGCTCAGGTTTTATAAGGATGGAGATTTTGTTACCGTCCAGCAGTACTAAAGTCCAACTAACCCAAGTCTTAGACAGAGCAGATGAATAACCACAGAAGAGTCAAGTTATCTTGCCCTCCTGCTGGAATTCGTAGAAAAACCAAGAAAAGACACAAATACTGCTTGAAGAATTAGATGCCAAGGTTAAATGAGTTCTTTACTTTTCAGCACTTTGGTGATGTTACAAAATGCGGCGTAATATCCACTTGCAGGTTACAATGTTGTAGAAAATATAAAAAGAGTAAATCCACAAAATAGGAAAATAGTAAATCCACAAATGGAGAAAAAGAGAATATACGGTGTGATATCATGAGAGGCTATAGGGGAGAGAGTGTGCGTGCGTGTGTGTGTGTGTTGTGATATCATGAGAGGCTACAGGGGAGAGAGTGTGCGTGCGTGTGTGTGTGTGTTGTGATATCATGAGAGGCTACAGGGGAGAGAGTGTGCGTGCGTGTGTGTGTGTGTGTGTGTGTTGTGATATCATGAGAGGCTACAGGGGAGAGAGTGTGCGTGCGTGTGTGTGTGTGTTGTGATATCATGAGAGGCTACAGGGGAGAGAGTGTGCGTGCGTGTGTGTGTGTGTGTGTGTGTTGTGATATCATGAGAGGCTACAGGGGAGAGAGTGTGTGTGTGTGTGTGTGTGTTGTGATATCATGAGAGGCTACAGGGGAGAGAGTGTGCGTGCGTGTGTGTGTGTGTTGTGATATCATGAGAGGCTACAGGGGAGAGAGTGTGCGTGCGTGTGTGTGTGTGTGTGTGTGTTGTGATATCATGAGAGGCTACAGGGGAGAGAGTGTGCGTGCGTGTGTGTGTGTGTTGTGATATCATGAGAGGCTACAGGGGAGAGAGTGTGCGTGCGTGTGTGTGTGTGTGTGTGTGTTGTGATATCATGAGAGGCTACAGGGGAGAGAGTGTGTGTGTGTGTGTGTGTGTTGTGATATCATGAGAGGCTACAGGGGAGAGAGTGTGCGTGCGTGTGTGTGTGTGTGTGTGTGTTGTGATATCATGAGAGGCTACAGGGGAGAGAGTGTGCGTGCGTGTGTGTGTGTGTGTGTGTGTTGTGATATCATGAGAGGCTACAGGGGAGAGAGTGTGCGTGCGTGTGTGTGTGTGTGTGTGTTGTGATATCATGAGAGGCTACAGGGGAGAGAGTGTGTGTGCGTGCGTGTGTGTGTGTGTTGTGATATCATGAGAGGCTACAGGGGAGAGAGTGTGCGTGCGTGTGTGTGTGTTGTGATATCATGAGAGGCTACAGGGGAGAGAGTGTGTGTGTGTGTGTGTGTGTTGTGATATCATGAGAGGCTACAGGGGAGAGAGTGTGTGTGTGTGTGTGTGTGTTGTGATATCATGAGAGGCTACAGGGGAGAGAGTGTGTGTGCGTGTGTGTGTTGTGATATCATGAGAGGCTACAGGGGAGAGAGTGTGTGTGTGTGTGTGTGTGTTGTGATATCATGAGAGGCTACAGGGGAGAGAGTGTGTGTGTGTGTGTGTGTGTTGTGATATCATGAGAGGCTACAGGGGAGAGAGTGTGTGTGCGTGTGTGTGTTGTGATATCATGAGAGGCTACAGGGGAGAGAGTGTGTGTGTGTGTGTGTGTGTTGTGATATCATGAGAGGCTACAGGGGAGAGAGTGTGTGTGCGTGTGTGTGTGTGTTGTGATATCATGAGAGGCTACAGGGGAGAGAGTGTGCGTGCGTGTGTGTGTGTTGTGATATCATGAGAGGCTACAGGGGAGAGAGTGTGCGTGCGTGTGTGTGTGTGTTGTGATATCATGAGAGGCTACAGGGGAGAGAGTGTGCGTGCGTGTGTGTGTGTGTGTGTGTGTGTTGTGATATCATGAGAGGCTACAGGGGAGAGAGTGTGCGTGCGTGTGTGTGTGTGTTGTGATATCATGAGAGGCTACAGGGGAGAGAGTGTGCGTGCGTGTGTGTGTGTGTGTGTGTGTGTTGTGATATCATGAGAGGCTACAGGGGAGAGAGTGTGTGTGTGTGTGTGTGTGTTGTGATATCATGAGAGGCTACAGGGGAGAGAGTGTGCGTGCGTGTGTGTGTGTGTTGTGATATCATGAGAGGCTACAGGGGAGAGAGTGTGCGTGCGTGTGTGTGTGTGTGTGTGTGTTGTGATATCATGAGAGGCTACAGGGGAGAGAGTGTGCGTGCGTGTGTGTGTGTGTTGTGATATCATGAGAGGCTACAGGGGAGAGAGTGTGCGTGCGTGTGTGTGTGTGTGTGTGTGTTGTGATATCATGAGAGGCTACAGGGGAGAGAGTGTGTGTGTGTGTGTGTGTGTTGTGATATCATGAGAGGCTACAGGGGAGAGAGTGTGCGTGCGTGTGTGTGTGTGTGTGTGTGTTGTGATATCATGAGAGGCTACAGGGGAGAGAGTGTGCGTGCGTGTGTGTGTGTGTGTGTGTGTTGTGATATCATGAGAGGCTACAGGGGAGAGAGTGTGCGTGCGTGTGTGTGTGTGTGTGTGTTGTGATATCATGAGAGGCTACAGGGGAGAGAGTGTGTGTGCGTGCGTGTGTGTGTGTGTTGTGATATCATGAGAGGCTACAGGGGAGAGAGTGTGCGTGCGTGTGTGTGTGTTGTGATATCATGAGAGGCTACAGGGGAGAGAGTGTGTGTGTGTGTGTGTGTGTTGTGATATCATGAGAGGCTACAGGGGAGAGAGTGTGTGTGTGTGTGTGTGTGTTGTGATATCATGAGAGGCTACAGGGGAGAGAGTGTGTGTGCGTGTGTGTGTTGTGATATCATGAGAGGCTACAGGGGAGAGAGTGTGTGTGTGTGTGTGTGTGTTGTGATATCATGAGAGGCTACAGGGGAGAGAGTGTGTGTGTGTGTGTGTGTGTTGTGATATCATGAGAGGCTACAGGGGAGAGAGTGTGTGTGCGTGTGTGTGTTGTGATATCATGAGAGGCTACAGGGGAGAGAGTGTGTGTGTGTGTGTGTGTGTTGTGATATCATGAGAGGCTACAGGGGAGAGAGTGTGTGTGCGTGTGTGTGTGTGTTGTGATATCATGAGAGGCTACAGGGGAGAGAGTGTGTGTGTGTGTGTGTGTGTGTTGTGATATCATGAGAGGCTACAGGGGAGAGAGTGTGTGTGTGTGTGTGTGTGTTGTGATATCATGAGAGGCTACAGGGGAGAGAGTGTGTGTGTGTGTGTGTGTGTTGTGATATCATGAGAGGCTACAGGGGAGAGAGTGTGTGTGTGTGTGTGTGTGTTGTGATATCATGAGAGGCTACAGGGGAGAGAGTGTGTGTGTGTGTGTGTGTGTTGTGATATCATGAGAGGCTACAGGGGAGAGAGTGTGTGTGCGTGTGTGTGTTGTGATATCATGAGAGGCTACAGGGGAGAGAGTGTGTGTGTGTGTGTGTGTGTTGTGATATCATGAGAGGCTACAGGGGAGAGAGTGTGCGTGCGTGTGTGTGTGTGTGTGTGTGTTGTGATATCATGAGAGGCTACAGGGGAGAGAGTGTGCGTGCGTGTGTGTGTGTGTTGTGATATCATGAGAGGCTACAGGGGAGAGAGTGTGCGTGCGTGTGTGTTTGTGTGTGTGTGTTGTGATATCATGAGAGGCTACAGGGGAGAGAGTGTGTGTGTGTGTGTGTGTGTTGTGATATCATGAGAGGCTACAGGGGAGAGAGTGTGCGTGCGTGTGTGTGTGTGTGTGTGTGTTGTGATATCATGAGAGGCTACAGGGGAGAGAGTGTGCGTGCGTGTGTGTGTGTGTGTGTGTGTTGTGATATCATGAGAGGCTACAGGGGAGAGAGTGTGCGTGCGTGTGTGTGTGTGTGTGTGTTGTGATATCATGAGAGGCTACAGGGGAGAGAGTGTGTGTGCGTGCGTGTGTGTGTGTGTTGTGATATCATGAGAGGCTACAGGGGAGAGAGTGTGCGTGCGTGTGTGTGTGTTGTGATATCATGAGAGGCTACAGGGGAGAGAGTGTGTGTGTGTGTGTGTGTGTTGTGATATCATGAGAGGCTACAGGGGAGAGAGTGTGTGTGTGTGTGTGTGTGTTGTGATATCATGAGAGGCTACAGGGGAGAGAGTGTGTGTGCGTGTGTGTGTTGTGATATCATGAGAGGCTACAGGGGAGAGAGTGTGTGTGTGTGTGTGTGTGTTGTGATATCATGAGAGGCTACAGGGGAGAGAGTGTGTGTGTGTGTGTGTGTGTTGTGATATCATGAGAGGCTACAGGGGAGAGAGTGTGTGTGCGTGTGTGTGTTGTGATATCATGAGAGGCTACAGGGGAGAGAGTGTGTGTGTGTGTGTGTGTGTTGTGATATCATGAGAGGCTACAGGGGAGAGAGTGTGTGTGTGTGTGTGTGTGTTGTGATATCATGAGAGGCTACAGGGGAGAGAGTGTGTGTGTGTGTGTGTGTGTGTTGTGATATCATGAGAGGCTACAGGGGAGAGAGTGTGTGTGTGTGTGTGTGTGTTGTGATATCATGAGAGGCTACAGGGGAGAGAGTGTGTGTGTGTGTGTGTGTGTTGTGATATCATGAGAGGCTACAGGGGAGAGAGTGTGTGTGTGTGTGTGTGTGTTGTGATATCATGAGAGGCTACAGGGGAGAGAGTGTGTGTGTGTGTGTGTGTGTTGTGATATCATGAGAGGCTACAGGGGAGAGAGTGTGTGTGCGTGTGTGTGTTGTGATATCATGAGAGGCTACAGGGGAGAGAGTGTGTGTGTGTGTGTGTGTGTTGTGATATCATGAGAGGCTACAGGGGAGAGAGTGTGTGTGCGTGTGTGTGTGTGTTGTGATATCATGAGAGGCTACAGGGGAGAGAGTGTGTGTGTGTGTGTGTGTGTGTTGTGATATCATGAGAGGCTACAGGGGAGAGAGTGTGTGTGTGTGTGTGTGTGTTGTGATATCATGAGAGGCTACAGGGGAGAGAGTGTGTGTGTGTGTGTGTGTGTTGTGATATCATGAGAGGCTACAGGGGAGAGAGTGTGTGTGTGTGTGTGTGTGTGTTGTGATATCATGAGAGGCTACAGGGGAGAGAGTGTGTGTGTGTGTGTGTGTGTTGTGATATCATGAGAGGCTACAGGGGAGAGAGTGTGTGTGTGTGTGTGTGTGTTGTGATATCATGAGAGGCTACAGGGGAGAGAGTGTGTGTGTGTGTGTGTGTGTGTGTGTGTGTTGTGATATCATGAGAGGCTACAGGGGAGAGAGTGTGTGTGTGTGTGTGTGTGTGTTGTGATATCATGAGAGGCTACAGGGGAGAGAGTGTGTGTGTGTGTGTGTGTGTGTTGTGATATCATGAGAGGCTACAGGGGAGAGAGTGTGTGTGTGTGTGTGTGTGTGTTGTGATATCATGAGAGGCTACAGGGGAGAGAGTGTGTGTGTGTGTGTGTGCGTGTGTGTGTTGTGATATCATGAGAGGCTACAGGGGAGAGAGTGTGCGTGCGTGTGTGTGTTGTGATATCATGAGAGGCTACAGGGGAGAGAGTGTGCGTGCGTGTGTGTGTGTGTGTGTGTTGTGATATCATGAGAGGCTACAGGGGAGAGAGTGTGCGTGTGTGTGTGTGTGTTGTGATATCATGAGAGGCTACAGGGGAGAGAGTGTGCGTGCGTGTGTGTGTTGTGATATCATGAGAGGCTACAGGGGAGAGAGTGTGCGTGCGTGTGTGTGTTGTGATATCATGAGAGGCTACAGGGGAGAGAGTGTGCGTGCGTGTGTGTGTTGTGATATCATGAGAGGCTACAGGGGAGAGAGTGTGTGTGTGTGTGTGTGTGTTGTGATATCATGAGAGGCTACAGGGGAGAGAGTGTGCGTGCGTGTGTGTGTGTGTGTGTGTTGTGATATCATGAGAGGCTACAGGGGAGAGAGTGTGCGTGCGTGTGTGTGTGTTGTGATATCATGAGAGGCTACAGGGGAGAGAGTGTGTGTGTGTGTGTGTGTGTTGTGATATCATGAGAGGCTACAGGGGAGAGAGTGTGCGTGTGTGTGTGTGTGTTGTGATATCATGAGAGGCTACAGGGGAGAGAGTGTGCGTGCGTGTGTGTGTGTTGTGATATCATGAGAGGCTACAGGGGAGAGAGTGTGCGTGCGTGTGTGTGTGTTGTGATATCATGAGAGGCTACAGGGGAGAGTGTGTGCGTGCGTGTGTGTGTGTTGTGATATCATGAGAGGCTACAGGGGAGAGAGTGTGTGTGTGTGTGTGTGTGTTGTGATATCATGAGAGGCTACAGGGGAGAGAGTGTGCGTGCGTGTGTGTGTGTTGTGATATCATGAGAGGCTACAGGGGAGAGAGTGTGCGTGCGTGTGTGTGTGTTGTGATATCATGAGAGGCTACAGGGGAGAGAGTGTGTGTGTGTGTGTGTGTGTTGTGATATCATGAGAGGCTACAGGGGAGAGAGTGTGCGTGCGTGTGTGTGTGTGTGTGTGTGTTGTGATATCTTGAGAGGCTACAGGGGAGAGAGTGTGCGTGCGTGTGTGTGTGTGTTGTGATATCATGAGAGGCTACAGGGGAGAGAGTGTGCGTGCGTGTGTGTTTGTGTGTGTGTTGTGATATCATGAGAGGCTACAGGGGAGAGAGTGTGCGTGCGTGTGTGTGTGTGTTGTGATATCATGAGAGGCTACAGGGGAGAGAGTGTGTGTGTGTGTGTGTGTGTGTTGTGATATCATGAGAGGCTACAGGGGAGAGAGTGTGCGTGCGTGTGTGTGTGTTGTGATATCATGAGAGGCTACAGGGGAGAGAGTGTGTGTGTGTGTGTGTGTGTTGTGATATCATGAGAGGCTACAGGGGAGAGAGTGTGCGTGCGTGTGTGTGTGTGTGTGTGTGTTGTGATATCATGAGAGGCTACAGGGGAGAGAGTGTGCGTGCGTGTGTGTGTGTGTGTGTGTGTTGTGATATCATGAGAGGCTACAGGGGAGAGAGTGTGCGTGCGTGTGTGTGTGTGTGTGTGTGTTGTGATATCATGAGAGGCTACAGGGGAGAGAGTGTGCGTGCGTGTGTGTGTGTTGTGATATCATGAGAGGCTACAGGGGAGAGAGTGTGCGTGCGTGTGTGTGTGTTGTGATATCATGAGAGGCTACAGGGGAGAGAGTGTGTGTGTGTGTGTGTGTGTTGTGATATCATGAGAGGCTACAGGGGAGAGAGTGTGCGTGCGTGTGTGTGTGTTGTGATATCATGAGAGGCTACAGGGGAGAGAGTGTGCGTGCGTGTGTGTGTGTTGTGATATCATGAGAGGCTACAGGGGAGAGAGTGTGTGTGTGTGTGTGTGTGTTGTGATATCATGAGAGGCTACAGGGGAGAGAGTGTGCGTGCGTGTGTGTGTGTGTGTGTGTGTTGTGATATCATGAGAGGCTACAGGGGAGAGAGTGTGCGTGCGTGTGTGTGTGTGTGTGTGTTGTGATATCATGAGAGGCTACAGGGGAGAGAGTGTGCGTGCGTGTGTGTGTGTGTGTGTGTTGTGATATCATGAGAGGCTACAGGGGAGAGAGTGTGCGTGCGTGTGTGTGTGTGTTGTGATATCATGAGAGGCTACAGGGGAGAGAGTGTGTGTGTGTGTGTGTGTGTGTTGTGATATCATGAGAGGCTACAGGGGAGAGAGTGTGCGTGCGTGTGTGTGTGTTGTGATATCATGAGAGGCTACAGGGGAGAGAGTGTGTGTGTGTGTGTGTGTGTTGTGATATCATGAGAGGCTACAGGGGAGAGAGTGTGCGTGCGTGTGTGTGTGTGTGTGTGTGTTGTGATATCATGAGAGGCTACAGGGGAGAGAGTGTGCGTGCGTGTGTGTGTGTGTGTGTGTGTTGTGATATCATGAGAGGCTACAGGGGAGAGAGTGTGCGTGCGTGTGTGTGTGTGTGTGTGTGTTGTGATATCATGAGAGGCTACAGGGGAGAGAGTGTGTGTGTGTGTGTGTGTGTTGTGATATCATGAGAGGCTACAGGGGAGAGAGTGTGCGTGCGTGTGTGTGTGTGTGTGTGTTGTGATATCATGAGAGGCTACAGGGGAGAGAGTGTGCGTGCGTGTGTGTGTGTGTGTGTGTGTTGTGATATCATGAGAGGCTACAGGGGAGAGAGTGTGTGTGTGTGTGTGTGTGTTGTGATATCATGAGAGGCTACAGGGGAGAGAGTGTGCGTGCGTGTGTGTGTGTGTGTGTGTGTTGTGATATCATGAGAGGCTACAGGGGAGAGAGTGTGCGTGCGTGTGTGTGTTTGTGTGTGTGTTGTGATATCATGAGAGGCTACAGGGGAGAGAGTGTGTGTGTGTGTGTGTGTGTTGTGATATCATGAGAGGCTACAGGGGAGAGAGTGTGCGTGCATGTGTGTGTGTGTGTGTGTGTTGTGATATCATGAGAGGCTACAGGGGAGAGAGTGTGCGTGCGTGTGTGTGTGTGTGTGTGTGTGTTGTGATATCATGAGAGGCTACAAGGTTCTCAGCGGGACAGTGCAAGCAGTGCCAGGACACCAGGTTAGAATGCAATGCAGGATTTTAATAAAGGTCTTGGGAATTAACAGAAACAGTATTCCAAACCCAAAAGGGTAACTAAGGATACGGTCGATCTTCAACTTAAACAATGTCTCTTCCACAGGGAAATAATAATCCCGATTCCCTCGGGTAAGTGTCCTCGCGAAAACAGTCTTTACATTTAATAAATCTAATATATATATCGCTATCCGCGTGTGGCCTTTCCCTTCTCTGTTGCTTGCTTTGAGCCAGGCTTGTAACAGAATGGGTTAAGTAAAGTCAGTGATGGAGTTGGATTTGGAAAATAAAAGTGTAAGCAGTCAGTGTAATGCTGTGTAGTGAATAAGCAAAACAAAATCCTAAACGATGCGGGAGAGACGGAGTGGCGGCGGTCGCACAGCAGGTCTCGTCTGAAGTGCTTTTAAAGACCCAGCCCAGGCAGCAATTAGTGCGACTCCATACACCTGCGCCCAGCTCACCTGTAGGAGACAGACGCAGCACACAGAAAGGAGGAGGAGCCAGGCAAGGCCGTGACAACAGACAGACATACGCACACACCTGAGGTCCACCGCATTTAATTACACAAACACACAGCATTCCACCACTGTATGTGTGTGTGTGTGTGAATGTGTGGTTAAAGGCATTGCCAAAAGTCCTCAGGAAGCCAATTTGAATGTGAACTGGGTCTGTGGTGGCTGGAGTGTGTTGGGTAGGCAGCAGTAGACAGCAGTAAGTAGTGGTAAGCTGTTGTTGCTAGTTTATGGTTTATGCATTTCTCATAACATGCAGTCAACATTCTTATCACTTAAATTACTCTGTAGTGACTTCAACTGATATTATTTGTGCTACTAGAAATATAAGCTGAGCCTTGCCTTAAAAGGTATGCATCATTTCCATATGTTTCTGTATAATTATGCATAATTATTTTTTTTAAAAGACATGTTTTGAAAATGGTGTTTAAAGTTACAGTAAGGTCATACGATATCGTAAAGATTTCAGTCAACAAGTTTCCATCAACATGTCCACGAGGCTGAGGGGGGGTGGGGATGAGAGAGGAAAGAGGACCGTCTCATGCGTCCAGAGAAAGACTCTCAGCCACGAGCCAAGCCTCAGTGTGTAAAGCACCTCTGAAGGGCCTTTGTGCATGAAGCTGCATCTGGACAGAGAGCACCGCATGCAGTAGAGCATTTGATGCAGAAGAAAGCACCGTCAGGGCCATCTCCTTGGCAGCGCAGGGCACCTGAAAGATCGAAACAATGCATGGACACACACACACACACACACAAGTCTTCAGGTTCAAAAGCCTTATTAAAAAATAAGGTAGGTGATAGATGTTATAGAACATGACTTACCTGTATACAAGTAAAATCAAAAACTCTACAATATACTCTCCATCACTCGAATGAAGACATAATTCTAGACCATTTCTACCCACAAGCCATCAGGATGCTGAACTGTCATACTCTTCCTCATACCTAATCTCATCAACCTCACACCTCCTCAAGGTCTTTTCTTTTTTTCTCTTGCCATTTAATTAAATTTAATGAGCTGGCTCTTGAGCACAAGACATTTCATTACTTTTCATTTTATGAGTACACGACATAAAACTTGAAACTTGAACTTAATTCATCACGCATACATTCATTGCCTTCCACCATGTTCACAGACTCAGCAGTTAGAGTTGTTAAAGAGGTTGTTTTGCCGTTAGAGAGCAGAGCAGGCTTCCCTTCAGTCCAGTCCTGTCTCAGAGACACATGAGGGTGGAGAGGAGGGGAGGTGCAGGAGCAGCACTTCCACCAGTGGCCTACAGAGGGCAGCAGCAGCACTGGCACGCAGTCGCCATAAGGTGGCAGAACAGATCAATGGATCATTGGCCAGTTCAGTGCAGCAGTGCAATCACTGGTCTCCAAGGTCTCCTTTAATCTTTCTTTTACATACACATGTGTGTCTACTGCATGGACACACACAAACATTCACACATACACATACAAATACACATATACACACATACACAACACACACGCACACACACACCCTATAGTGATATAGTCTCCTTTTTTCCAGTTGCAATGACACACACACACAAACCCACACACACACACACACCTCAAACTAGGGTTACAGCAAATGGCATAGGCCTACCTACGTTGTGGCACTAAGGATTTCCATGGTTATCATGTTGGTATTGAAAAAATGCACCTGAATAGACGTAAAGTGCCACCAAAGGAAACATGTCAAACACAGACCATCCTAACCCATCATCCCCATAACATTGCTCACAGACCATCATTCCCCATAACATTGCTCACAGACCATCCTAACCCATCTTTCCCCATAACATGCTCACAGACCATCCTAACCCATCATCCCCATAACATGCTCACAGACCATCCTAACCCATCATCCCCATAACATGCTCACAGACCATCATAACACATCATCCCCATAACATGCTCACAGACCATCCTAACCCATCATCCCCATAACATGCTCACAGACCATCCTAACCCATCATCCCCATAACATTGCTCACAGACCATCCTAACCCATCTTTCCCCATAACATGCTCACAGACCATCCTAACCCATCATTCCCCATAACATGCTCACAGACCATCCTAACCCATCATCCCCATAACATGCTCACAGACCATCCTAACCCATCATCCCCATAACATGCTCACAGACCATCCTAACCCATCATCCCCATAACATGCTCACAGACCATCCTAACCCATCATTCCCCATAACATGCTCACAGACCATCCTAACCCATCATTCCCCATAACATGCTCACAGACCATCCTAACCCATCATTCCCCATAACATGTACACAGACCAGACCATCCTAACCCATCATTCCCCATAACATGTACACAGACCAGACCATCCTAACACATCATTCCCCATAACATGTACACAGACCATCCTAACCCATCATTCCCCATAACATGTACACAGACCATCCTAACCCATCATTCCCCATAACATGTACACAGACCAGACCATCCTAACACATCATTCCCCATAACATGTACACAGACCAGACCATCCTAACCCATCATTCCCCATAACATGTACACAGACCAGACCATCCTAACCCATCATTCCCCATAACATGTACACAGACCAGACCATCCTAACACATCATTCCCCATAACATGTACACAGACCAGACCATCCTAACCCATCATTCCCCATAACATGTACACAGACCAGACCATCCTAACACATCATTCCCCATAACATGTACACAGACCAGACCATCCTAACCCATCATTCCCCATAACATGTACACAGACCAGACCATCCTAACCCATCATTCCCCATAACATGTACACAGACCAGACCATCCTAACCCATCATTCCCCATAACATGTACACAGACCAGACCATCCTAACCCATCTTTCCCCATAACATGTACACAGACCAGACCATCCTAACCCATCATTCCCCATAACATGTACACAGACCAGACCATCCTAACACATCATTCCCCATAACATGTACACAGACCATCCTAACACATCATTCCCCATAACATGCTCACAGACCAGACCATCCTAACACATCATTCCCCATAACATGTACTGTACACAGACCATCATAACACATCATCCCCATAACATGTACACAGACCATCCTAACACATCATTCCCCATAACATGTACACAGACCAGACCATCCTAACCCATCATTCCCCATAACATGTACACAGACCATCCTAACCCATCATTCCCCATAACATGTACACAGACCAGACCATCCTAACCCATCTTTCCCCATAACATGTACACAGACCAGACCATCCTAACCCATCATTCCCCATAACATGTACACAGACCAGACCATCCTAACACATCATTCCCCATAACATGTACACAGACCATCCTAACACATCATTCCCCATAACATGCTCACAGACCAGACCATCCTAACACATCATTCCCCATAACATGTACTGTACACAGACCATCATAACACATCATCCCCATAACATGTACACAGACCATCCTAACACATCATTCCCCATAACATGTACACAGACCAGACCATCCTAACACATCATTCCCCATAACATGTACACAGACCATCCTAACACATCATTCCCCATAACATGCTCACAGACCATCCTAACACATCATTCCTCAACCATAACTTACTATCATTTTGGCTTGTGGCAAAATCCGTGCTTTACATTTGGTAACCTTTGACTTTAGAGAAACTGTGACACACAATGTGAGTTAATGGACTGGCCTCTGTGTATCTGTTACACACACCCATACACCCCTCACACAAACACACTCTGGGACAGAGGGAGATATGTACTGAACATTCTCAGATTAAGTTGCCATCACTCCTCATTATCCACGCGGCCATGGGCGGACTGGCCATCTGGCATACCGGGCATTTTCCCGGTGGGCCGACGCATATATATATAATTTATATATATATATATATATATATATATATATATATATATAATTTAATCATTTTGGCCAACGATCGGCCCAAAGGAAGGACAATCAGCGACCCATTGGTTACATTTCCATATTGACACTCGACTGATCCAAAAACAGCTCAGGTCAGGCCCCACCCCTCGCATTTTGGCCCACAGCCAGGATTTTGTGAGCCAACGAAATTGCGGCAGGTGCCGGTGTTACATGGCAACTGGCACCCATGTTAACTGGCTGCGTAGATGACGTTTCACGTTTCTTTGACAGATGTGGCCGCTTGCAGATTTGTCACTTTCTGATGGAAACTGGAGACGAACAAATACAAATATGCATGACATATTTAAATGTCAAAATTGTCTGTGGTACGCTACATACACTGGACCATGAATATGCCACCAAAAAAATAAATACCCAAATAACTAGATGTACCGCAGAGCGGTACAAAATATGACCGCCGCCCAGTCCAGCACATTTTTTCCACAAAAATAAATCACGCTGAAAGGCCTATATGATTCTAACTGTCTCACTAAATTGCATTAGCCACACTCAATTCTCACTAGTATCTGCTAGACAACAAGTACCAAAACATAATTAGTTCATAGATTCCACATGTAAAATTCATTTTATACAACCCCACCCCCATCTTGCCTGTTCATAATTCTGAGAAATTCTTGAAATTCTTGAATTGTGTGCATGTGTACACATTTTTTGTTTATGTGTGTGGGTGTGTGTGTGTGTGTGTGTGTGTGCTTCTGTGTTTGCCTGCGTATGTGTGTTTGTGCATGTGCATGCATGCATACATATGTCTACTGTGTGAGTATGTGTCATACGTATGATTACTGTGAATGTATGTGTGTGCGTGTGTATCTGTTTATGCACGTGTGCACATGGAATGGGTTAACATGACCCCTGGAGGCAAACATACGGAAAAAATTGGTCATCGTAGGCCCTACGGTTCTCAAGATATTCACAGAAAACTGTGTCTGCCCTACCCTCCTTTCGGGGGGGCTACAGATCAAAACGAAAAACGACGATTCCATGCTATCCATGTGGGGTTACATGCCCACCAAGTTTCGTGTACCCTGGTCTTTCAGTGTCCCGGGAATCTTTGTTGGTGCACGGTCACTAAATGTACACATAAATTATTTTATTGTAAGGCCCCCCATGAACGAAAGTTCACAAAACTTGGCATGCATTCGGAGGGTGTCATAATGATCCTACACTTTCAATTTCGTGCAGTTTTGACCATGTCAGCCAGAGATATTATGATGAAAACACCACATTTTTTGCTTTTTAATTTTTAACTAGGTGGCGCTATACATGAAATAAGTGGTAATGGGATGGGTTGACATGCCCCCTTAAGACCAACATACAAAAAAAAGGTGGACCTCCTAGGCCCTACGGTTCTCGAGATATTCACAGAAAACTGTCTCCGGCCACCTACAGGCCAGTTGGTGTATAGTAACATAAATTAATTTATTGTGTGGCCCCCCATGAACGGAATTCCACAAAACTTGGCGTGCATTCAGAGGGTGTCATAATGATCCTACACTTCCAATTTCGTGCAGTTTTGACTATGTTAGGTCACAGATACCTGCGATTACAACACCTCATTTTTACTTTTTTGTGTTTAACTAGGTGGCGCTATACATGAAATGAGTGGTTATGGAATGGGATGACATGGCCCCTTGAGATCAACATACAAAAAAAATGGTCCTCCTAAACCTTACGGTTCTCGAGATATTCACAGAAAACTGTGTCTGCCCTACCCTCCTTTCGGGGGGTGCAGTCCAGCGGGGGGGCTACAGATCAAAACGAAAAACGATGGTTCCATGCTATCCATATGGGGTTACATGCCCACCAAGTTTCGTCTACCCCGGTCTTTCAGTGTCCCGGGAATCATTGACGGAAATTTGGACATGCGAAAAATAAAAAAAAAAATATAAAAATCTGACTAAACCTATATGACCGCCGCTTCGCTGCGCGGCGGTCATAATAAACCCACGTGGGTATCGAACCTGCTTCCTAAATGAAACCTCCTACATGATAACCATTCATCTACGTACTTGCGCCATGAACCAGCTGATAAGTCATAGTGAGATTTACTTGACTTAGTCTATACAATTAGAAGAAGTCAGCTGATGATTGTAGCAAGTTAACACGGCTGATGGTGTTGTCTTGCTACAGCAGTTGCCCAAGCCAGTAGGTCTTCAAAGTATCATGGTTAAGTTTTCAAACATTTCACTGACTGCTGATCAGGCTCTCTGTTGCCACCTAGTATCTGTAGCCTAAATTGAGGAAGCGTTGCTGGTCTAAAAATAAACTAGATGTACCGCAGAGCGGTACAAAATATGACCGCCGCCCAGTCCAGCACATTTTTTCCACAAAAATAAATCACGCTGAAAGGCCTATATGATTCTGTCTCACTAAATTGCATTATCCACACTCAATTCTCACTGGTATCTGCTAGACAACAAGTACCAAAACATGATTAGTTCATAGATTTCACATGTAAAATTCATTTTATACAACCCCACCTCCATCTTGCCTGTTCATAATTCTGAGAAATTCTTGATTGTTTGTGTTATGTTTATGTTATGTGTGTGTGTGTGTGTGTGTGTGTGAGTGTGTGTGTGTGTGTGTGTGTGGGTGTGTGTGTGTGTGTGTGCGTGCTTGTGTGTGTGCCTGCGTATGTGCCCGTACATATGTCTACTGTGTGAGTATGTGTCATACGTATGATTACTGTGAATGTATGTGTGTGTGTGTGTGTGTGTGTGTATCTGTTTGTGCACATGTGTGCACATGAAATGGGTTAACATGACCCCTGGAGGCAAACATACGGAAAAAAATGGTCATCCTAGGCCCTACAGTTCTCAAGATATTCACAGAGAACTGTGTCTGCCTTACCCTCCTTTCGGGGGGTCCAGTCCAGCGGGGGGGCTACAGATCAAAACGAAAAATGACGGTTTCATGCTATCCATGTGGGGGTACATGCCCACCAAGTTTTGTGTACCCCGGTCTTTCAGTGTCCCGGGACTCATTGACGGAAATTTGGGCATGCGAAAAAGAAAAAAAAAAGAAAAGAAAAAATTTCAGACTAAACCTATATGACCGCCGCTTCGCTGCGCGGCGGTCATAATTAGGCAACACATTTTTATTTGATTTATTTGCTGACGTTCATGTGGCTCTACAGACACTTCAGGTAGGGGCGGCCACAGCCTAACCTCAGTGAAACGTTTGTAAAACTTAACCATGATACTTTGAAGGCCTACTAAATGGCTTGGGCAACGGCAGCATGATAACATGGTAGCCAGATAACATGAACAGCTATGTTAACTTGTTACAATTATAATAACGTTGACTTCTTTTAATCATACAACTGAAGTCAACTGAAGTACCGTCAGCTGGTTCGTGGCGCAAGTGGATAGATGCTATTACCATAAAGGCAGGTCAATTTATTCGTGGTTCGATACCCACGTGGAGTTAATTTATGCTATTTAGGTGTTTGTTTTTTTGGTGGCATATTCATGGTCCAATGCATGTAGTACTACATACAATTTTGACTTTTAAACATGTCATGCATATTTGTGTGCGTCTCTAGTATCTCTAATATCAGAAAGTGACAAATCTGCAAGCGGCCACATCTGTCAAAGACACGTCATCAATCATGAAACATCATCAACACAGCCAGTTAACATAGGAGCCAGTTGCCATGTAACACCGGTAGTGACAATAGTGCAAAAGTAACACCAATGCAGAAGCTTCAGAAATACAATATTGCAAGTAGGCTAGCATATGTCAGCAACATGTTGAAGTTCGTTGAGTTTGAACGTGGATGTAAGCAAGCATACAGAGGGACAGTGAGCAGGTGGTGGAGCTTAGTTGAGGCTACATGATAAGAACTCAGTGGTGGAACAGGTAGGCTATGTGTGATGCCATGCTGACGATGATGATTATGATGACTTATTAATTGCAATTTAATGTAATGATGTGGTTATGATAACGTAAGGCCGTGCTGTGATTATAATAACAAATAGTGCAACTTAAATGTTCTAAATGAATGATTTGCAACCCCGGACAGCAAAAGAGTGTCAAATCGATGTTAATTGTTGGTCAGATTGATCAGTTTCCGTCAGACGCCCAACATTCAACATCGATGGCATGAGTGGTGGTTGGTCTCTCAAAGTAGAGCGTCGAAAGGGTTCTATCTTGGAAGGGTTAATTATCATGGTAAAGATGGGCTAAAAGACTGTAGACTAACGGAAATGTAGGCTACAAAACATCAAGTCATATTCATGCACAAGCCAACTAATATACAGTAACCTATACGATAGGCTACTGAAAGACATTAAAGATAATTAGTTAATGTAGCTATAATGTTCCAAAATGTACCAGCAATGTAGTATAGCCTACAGGAATAAAATATTTCCAGCAACAGCCCTGTTTATTTTGTGTTGTTTCAGTTGTCCTACAGTGATTAACGTCTATGACAATATAGGTAATTTAGCTATTTACACATAGGCTAGTAACTGTTTGGTGCTGCTGTCAGTTGAGCATTGTATAGTTTGTAGCCTATTGAATAATTTGAAATGATACTTTGAATTCAAGCAGAAACTCTTCTTTAATAATTGCTTGTATAGCCTAGGCTACTTGAATATGGAGATCATGTACTCCATGGCTACCTCTGATCAGCCAGAGTGATAGCCAATGAGGTCTATCACTTTCAGTGCTCCATGACAGTTGAAAATATATGCATATTTTAGGGTAATGCAAAGATTTTGTATTTATTTAGGTGCGCCTGACCGATTTGAGGGCCGCTTGGGCCAAATATGCCAGGGCCGATTTATGGTCCCAGTCCGCCCCTGGAATGGTAGATGTCACTCTCATTGATTTAAAGGATGTTACACCCAAAACACACCCATGACTGATGAATTGACAGAAGAACAACCCTTTTGAACAATGTGCCTGATGTCTGATCACAAAATCATGCCGAATGTGGACTGGACACGCCCTAAAAGTGTTTAAGCTTTGCGCCTCTCACCATCCGTTTTTAATCGCCAAAATTGTGCTCTCTGTGAGTCTAAGGACGGTGTTAGTTGGGCTGAGAACAGAATATATTATAAAAAAAACAGAATAAATATGGATATTCAGTATGAACCGTATGTACAGCTACTATATGTGCAGTGTGGTGACTACCATTGTAGTGCAGAAACAGCAACATTATAAATGCTAAAGCCAGTAAGGGTTCCATTCACACAGTTATGAGCGTTGCAGTGCTAGAGACGCATACCATTCACTTTAAATGGGCTCACGTGATCCGTTGCCGAACTGAATTGTGGGTCCGTTGCGTCGCGTTTTTCCGTCGCTCGCGTTGAGAAGTTCTGCTGTTGCTGCACCGACAGACGGCACCGGCCAATCAAGCCAATCGACTGACGGCACCAACCAATCAAATTACGGTTATACTTCAAGTCATTTGCATAGCTACCGTCGGGAACACCCACTTGCATGAGTTGACGGAACGCAACTGTGTGTAGGAGCGGTCAGTTTCTTAATGTTTTGGACCGTTTAGAGCTAAAGCAGCATGTTACGGGGTCCACCCACAACCTTAGCAACACCCTTGAGTCATCTCTAGAGGGATAGAGGGCACCGATTTATCAGTAAATGATTCAATATGTCTGATCTTATATTGTGTATGTTTTAATGTCATACAAATTAATCGTGAAACTACAATTAAATCAAGGTTCCTGGATATGAGAGCAGAGCAGTAGCTCATTACTCAAGCAGACTCCATACATTCAGATGTTTTCAATCATTCTATTGACCAAATGGTAAAGGCCTTCAATAATGAACTAGGTGTCCAGCTTGACAGAGTGGCTCCTTTAAAGACTAGTTCACCGTGCCATTCTAAAAGAAAAAATAGCTAACTATAATAAAGCAGTTCGTAGTGAGAGAAGGATCCACTTCTTTAAAGGTGCTCTAAGCGATGTCATACGTTTTTTAGGCTAAAACATTTGTCACTTACAGCAAACATCACCTCACCATCCACTAGCTGCCTGTATCTTGAATACACTGTAAAAAAAAAATGCGATCTCTGTGGACAACCCAGGCTCCAAATACAGCCACAAAACAACTTGGGCCAACCTTGCCCATAAAAACCATAACTGTTCCAGCAAATCACAGACGAGATGCGCATTTAGGCGAGTTTCAATTGCACGGGAGGGAGAGGAAGTAGCGAGCTAGCTTTCTGTTTTGTAAACGTCAACAGAAGTGACTCTAGGGTGTTTTTCTCCACTATTGATGGGCTACTACATCAATCACCCTTTGTCACACTCTGTTAGGCATCTGCTCTAAGATGCAAGGAATTTGCAGGATTCTTCAAAAACAAAGTCACTTCTATAAAGGTGGCCAAACATTTACCACAGGTATTACGTTTGATAGTGCACCTAAAAGCAGCCACCCAAATTTCAGATTTTCAGAACACTATTGCACAATCAGCAAAATTGCTCAGCTAAATTGTAACTCAGACCAGCTCCTCAAAATGTGCTCTGGATCCAGTCTCGACCAGATTCCTCAATAACGTATAGTTTGGCTCCCTTTGATCTCAAGATAATAAACACCTCATTAGAAACAGGTATATTTCCGACTGCTGTTGTGAAACCTTTGCTTAAAAAGTAAAATCTAGACTATACTACCTTGAGTAATTAGAGGCCTATATCAAATCTACCTTTCTTGAGCAAAGTACTTGAAAAAGTTGTTTCTAATCAACTTAATATCTTCCTCAAAGAAAACAGTATTCTAAAAATAGTTAATGATCTCAGACTTGCAACTGATTTAAACAAAGTCTCAATCCTTATTCTTCTAGATTTGAATGTATAATTTGACACCAGAGATCATTTAACATTTTAATTAACCACCTTGTGGGTTAAACTGGTTTCAAACCAACATTACTGGCAGATGTTATTCTAAGGGAGCATGTGTCTGTAAAACATGATTTGCCCTACGGTGTGGCAAGGGAGCTGTCTAAGGATACAATAGGACACAGATGACAAACAAACCTTTTATTTATCACAGCTGATTACATTCAGTATTTAAAAATGCATTCATTTATTTTTTATTAGTCTGCATGAATCTAGTAAAATAAGATGTATGAGTTGAAAACCTTTGAAAATATTGAGTGGGTGTGAGTAACACAAAGTTTTGCATTAATGGGAATTGTGGGAAAGTGAATCCTAATGTGTAATGTTTATGTTTCTGTTACAAAACCCTTCTGACCATTTAACTGAATTTGGACTTTTATGTTTTATGTTATGTTGTGCTACACTACGTACCCTTCCTTCTCCTCAATGTGTTTGTGAGGAGTCTGACCCCAGTTCCCAAAGCTGAAACACTAATGCCTCCTACTGCAGCAGGGTCCTAGCCTGGCTCATACCAGACCAATACCCAACTGAGAATACTCACAACAGCTTCACTGATGATCCTTCGCCTACCCAAAATCCAGGATAAAGTATATGAGTGAATTTGGTCTGGACTCTGTGCAGAAGGGTCATTGTGTCAGAGATGCTGTAGAAGGCCAGAGTTCCTGCCCTGCGATCCACATACACTGCTATTCTGGAGCTGGCCACTAGAGGGAGTTTAGTCTTTTCCTTATTGTGCCAGAAATAGGAGCAGGACCTGCGGAGGTACAGACTCCAGGACTGATCATTATATCCAAACCAACAGCCATCACCCCATCCTTTCCTGCTGATGCTTTTATATGACACTGCTATATCAACCTCCCCACTCCACTCCACCTCCCAGTAGCAGCGTCCAGACACACCCTCTCTACACAGTACCTCATACCACTCCTCAAATCTCTCTGGATGATCAGGATATGACTGGAGCTCTCTTCTCCCCTCCACTCTCCTGTTCCTCACAGACAGATGGAGGTTTCTATTAGCTGTGTTTGGATCCAGTGTGAAGTAACAGGAATCTGATGAAGGAGAAGACAACACATTATACTTCAATGTTAATAATGTGTGTGTGTGTGTGTGTGTGTCTGACTTTATATACATTCACCCAAGGACTAATGCATGTTGGGGTTGTCCATATGTGTGTATGGGATTTGTGTTCTGTTTGTATGTGTACTTTTCACCTAGTAGCACAACCCCCAGCATACTGAAGGGCCAGACACACACATTCCTGCACCCGCCTTTGCCTACAGGGGTGTACATTGTTTAGCTGTTCAGTTCATATAATAACCTTTGACCAGAATCACAGTCTAAACCTTTAATGCAATTGGACAGGAGTGACCCGTCCATCTTTACTGGAGGACATTCCTTCTGTATGGACTCAACCTGACCTGCTGTCAGTTAAACCCTGGCAGCATCAAAATGACTGGACTGGGCTAAATCTACAGGGCAATCGGGCCTGCATCTGCTCTGCTGGATATTATGAGTCTCACATCTGGCATTCAAAATGCCTTTATGTTTTAATGTTCAGACTTCAGGTACCAACACAACTTAAAAGAGCACTCCAGCTTTTATTTCAACCTTGGCCCTATTTGTTTACATTTACACTAAGGCTACAAAATTGGTGCAGTATTGAGTTAGAATGCTAAAACGGTCAACTGCGAAAGGGCTATAACATGCCGGGCCTAATTAGTGTACTTGTAAACATCACTTCCTTCCTTGCAAGTACACTAATTAGGCCCGGCATGTTATTAAATGTGTCTGTTCTTCTACTGTCTGATGTGCCAACTAATGTTGAAGCTATAAAGAAAGGTTATGCTGCTTATATGAATTCTCAAATAGTTAAGAAATAAAAATGGCTAAAAATTAAATGAATGGAACCCCCATGACACGTTTGCTCATTCATTTCAATTTGACGCCCACTAAAAGGTAACATTCAGTTTGATTTCAGTAATAAAAGGATGTTTGAAAAGATGGCCATTTTAGGACACTTATACATTGTAGTTTTATGGATTTTAGATTGGGGGTCGACACAAAATAAAGGCCAATCGCCTGCTGTTATAGGAATCATGATTATGTGGAGATGTGGAGGAGACTTTGCTTCCTCTACCCATGAACTGTAATACCCACAATAAATGTTGATCTGTTCAAACCTGGGAGACTATTCTGAAAATGTAACTGCAGAGTAATTTGACTTTTGATCTGGAATTTTGAAGTATGTAAAATGTGTGTGACAAAACTCACATTGTATGAATTCTTCTCTGGTTGTATGTCCAGAAAAAATAGCCTGGACTTTAGTCACTATTGAGATGGAAAGAATCATATTATAAATAACACTAAGTGGTGTAAATGTCAACATTGAATCAATGTAAGCTTTAGTTTTTATATCAGTGGAATTACAGTATACGTCAGGAATATCAGGAGTATGACCAACCTGCTGCAGATATCTTCATGACTTCCTCTTTGCAGAAAACGTCCAGCCACCCCTTTAGCCAGGAGACAGATTTATTTACAGCCTCAAAAGAAAGGCTTTGCTTAATATAGATCCTGGACACATCTTTAGTCTCAGGTGTGTTGCTCAGTGACTGGAAAGTCTAAATACAGAAACACATTTTAGAGAGTGAGAGAGATAGAGATGAAGGGGAAAGAGAAAGAAAGAAAGATGAAGGGGGAAAAGAAAGAAAGAAAGATTGAGAGGTGAGGATGTTAGAATGTGGGGGCACTCGTTACATTCTTAGTAAAATACATTTGTACATTATGCAAATTCATTGTTAACACTCAATCAAATATATTTGTAGACCTTCTTTGGAGATCTGAAAGGGCATGGGGTCTGTTAAAGTGCTGTATGAGGTCAATTATGAGGTAAATTAATGCAGTCATGCTCATAATCAATCAACCGTTACCTTGAGGAAATGGATGTGTTCCTCTGTGTGTGAAAGCTGCTCCAGCTCAGCATCTCTCCTCTTCAGTTCAGCAATCTCCTGCTCCAGTTGCTTCAGATGTTCTTCAGCCCGACTCACCTCAGCCTTCTCCTGAGCTCTGATCAGCTCTGTCACCTCAGAGCGCCTTCTCTCAATGGAGCGGATCATCTCAGTAAAGATGCTCTCACTGTCCTTCACTACAGTCTGTGCAGAACTCTGATACCAGACACACAAAAACATGTGATCCGTCTTAATCAGCCCTCACTCAGCTCTTCCACAAAGCCTGTTACCCACAGTGTGGCTAACTGGACGAGAGCACTAGTCCCTAACTGAGGCCTGAGATGGTTCCTCCAGCCAGCTGTTGTCCTCTCCTGGTCAGTACTCACCTTGAGCGTCTCCACAGCCTTCCTCAGCTCCCGCAGCTCCTTCTCTCTCTCCAGGATTCTCTGCTGAAATTTCCTCTGGGTCTCTCCCAAGTGTGTCTATGTTGAACAAATGCATCACATCTATACTGCAGTTGTCATGAGTCAGGTGTGGGCTAAGCCCAACCAAACATTATGTCTTGCCCACCCATACAAACTTTTTTATTTGTTTTGGAGGATGACACATTTTTCGGTTGGACATCTGTGAAGCTCTGAAGCACAGGCCTAAAGCCCCATCTCAACCTGCTGTTTGTGTTTATTTCAATTTTGATCCAATTTGACTGCTTTGCTATGTTACCCACCCAATATTTCTACCAGCCCACCTTAATAGAACTGGCCCTGCTATGTTTCCCACCCAATATTTCTGCCAGCCCACCTTAATATAGTAGAACTGACCCTGCTATGTTTCCCACCCAATATTTCTACCAGCCCACCTTAATATAGTAGAATTGACCCATAGACTGTATATATAGAACTATAGTTCTGTACAGTCTATGAATTGACCCTGCTATGTTTCCCAACCACCTTAATATAGTAGAACTGGCCCTGCCTGGTCCTCATTCTTCAAGCACAAACTGATTAATCAGGGAGAGCTAATGAACATACAGTAAGGTTTTGATCTTTAATGTTACTGATGATCTCATTACTATGATGTGACCATGTGCTTTTACGACTTCAATAGAGAGAAGGGATTAAATGCAGTTATTATTTGCTTTCTAACTTGCTGTCTAATGGGACACTACAGAAGTCTATAGCCTGCTTCATTCCAGTTGCAAAGTATCCATGTTATAGCCTACCACAACTCCTGTCCTTACCTGTTTCTCCTTTCTCCCAGCAGACGCTGACACAGTGTCATGGCCTTTGTGTTCATCCACCATACAGAGAAAGCAAACGCAAGTTTGGTCCGTGCGACAGAATATCTCCAGAGGCTTTTCATGTTGGGCGCAGACCCTCTCCTGTAGCTGACCAGTGGCATCAACCACCTTGTGTTTTCCTCCAGGATGAAGTTCATTGTGAGCTTTATAGTGAGTTTCACAGTAAGACCACAGACAGTCCAGACAGGACTTCACAGCTTTGAGTTTTCTCCCAGTGCAGACGTCACACTCCACATCTCCAGCTCCAGCACATACAACAGGAGCAGGAACAGCAGGTTGATTTCTGGTCTTTCTAAAGTGCTCCACCAGCTCAGCAAATACATTATTTTTGTTTAAAATTGGTCTTGGAGTGAACGTCTGTCTGCACTGGGGGCAACTGTAAATTCCCTTCTTATCTTCCCGATCCCAGCAGCTCTTAATGCAGCCCATGCAGTAGTTGTGTCCACAGGTAATAGTCACTGGACGTTTCAGCAGATCCAAACAAATAGGACAAGTAACAAAAAGGTCCTGGTTAGCTGATATCGCCTCTGACATTATTTTGCGCATATACAAAGACTTTACGAAGGTAGGCCTGTGTGAATGACAACACCTGCCTTAATTACGTTTCTTAATCGGCGTGCAAATCTGTTGTATGAGAGGTTGTCGGCGTCCAAGGGTAGAAGCCTTTTAGGTCCAACCTACTATCATTGACAAATATTACCAATAAGATAGCACTAATGGGTTAGTCGTCGTTTCACTGTATAGGCTTCGTTTTTGTGTGTTGGCTGTAAATGTAAAACGATGTTTAAGCCAAGCCTATCACATGGTTTAGTCTTGCATCGTGGGGGTTATTTGAACGTTCACTGAAGTGGTTTAGGCTACTGGAGCATAAGAATTCCACCCGTTTTTGCGCAATTGGCCATTGATTGACGGCCGTTAATTAATTAATAGCCTACAGGTGGCCTGCACGCACAGAGTTTGCTTGATGCATGGAGTTTCCGACCGTTTTCCCCTGAGAGCTTAGAGAATAAAATGAGGAGAGCTACCTGTGTTTTACATAATGTGTAACATTTATTCACATGGCCAGTTCAAAATCGCCTAAGGTTTTGACTGAAATGTGTGCCGATATCAATTATTGGGAAAAACATTGTTTGGATGGCGGGTGGATTGTTGATTTAGCTGCAGGTGCAGATGACATGACTACAGTTCATCCATGCATCTAGGATGTTGGAATTTGATAGGATACAGGAACTGCAGAGATACATTGAAAATGAGGATTGGTAATGTCGGAATAGCGGTACTAAAAAAAATCGGAGTAGGGGCATGTCTAAATAGAGGCATGTCGTAATAGAGGGTTGTCATAATAACGGGATGTCGTAATAAAGGGTGAACCCTGGGGAAAGCTAATATTGCAGCACAACTCGATGAGGACTACGTACAGTGTAAGTGTGCAAAATCGTGTTCAAATGTACTTCTAAGACCATTCAAAATTAGTTACTGGATTGCATGTTGGATGTAATGCAGGATCATATCATAACTGATTTGAAAAATGCAGAGTTCTTCTCTGTGCAAGCAGAGGAGACTACAGACGTGTCCACCAACTGCCAAGTAGTTGTAGTGTTTAGCTACATAGACTCTGCTAACACTGTGCAAGAACGATTTTTCTGTTTTAAATCCATTGATGGGCAGACGAATGCAGAATTGATCTCAACCTTGCTTTTGGGGCAGCTTGGTATAGTTTGTTCACCTGAGAGTGACACAAATAAAGTAGGCTAAGGCTGATTGCACAGACATTTGATGGGGCTATGTCATGAGAGGAGCATCTGATGGAGTGTGTAAGAAAGTGCAAGATCCTAATGCATTTTGTACATTGCTATGCACATCAATTGAACGTGGTGATGGAAAAGGCTGCGTCAGCAGCATTCTCAGTGCATGTTTTCTTCTCGGATCTTGGTGGCTTCTCCGCTTTTTTCACAAGATCTCTAAAAAGATCTGCAGTATTAGATGGGATAGTGGGGAGACGGCTGCCACGTTCATCGCAAACGCGTTGGAACTTTGGAAGCCGGACTGTCTGTACTCTCTTTGAAAACAGAGAGCATTTTGGAGTGTTTCGAAACAATTGAAACATCTGGAGATTTTGATACAATCTCAGTTACAGAGGCTAAAGTGTTTTCTCGAATAGAACCCGAGTTTTTATTCCTTTTAGACCTGTTCTACAAGATCATGCCCCGTGTAGATGTGCTCTATGCACAGCTGCAGAAAAGAACAATGGATGCCGTGGAGGCACACAGGGTTACAGACAGTGGCCAACATGAGAAAGATACGTGATGTCCCGTCCCTTTGTGCAAAACATACTGTCCAGGATAAGGCCGCTTCTAACTTTGCGCAAATTGCCTTGTGTGTCACTTAATATTAATTTCTATACAAACCACGGTGGACACACAAGCACCCATTCCATAAGGGTATACCCCCCCATACACACAGAATATTTACCTTTTTAACGAATAGCCTATTTTTAATTTACTCTTTCAAGTTGAGCTGGCTCTTGAACACAAGAATTTCGTTACTTATAATTTCTTTTGGCCCCAGCCGTGGCGCAACTGGCTGGGGCACCTGCACCGTACGCCGGCGACCCGGGTTCGATTTCCGCCCCGTAGTCCTTTCCGGATCCCACCCCGACTCTCTCTCCCACTCACTTCCTGTCACTCTCCACTATCCTGTCGCATTAAAAGGTATAAAACCCCCCCCCCCCAAAAAAAAAACAACTTGAACTTGACTATATGAGAGCTGTAAACAGTGGTGTAAGGTGGCGTGAAGCCTACGTTTGGAGCTCCAGTGGAATTTTGATTTCGCAACGAATTCTCGGTCTAACGTTAATTTGTTTCCCTCTTGAGTTTTTCCCCCAAAGTAGTTCTCCACTAACCTGACTCCGCCAGATGGATTGCTTCGCATTTGCTCCGCATATCCATCTGGGAACTTTCCGTTGGAGAACATTTGGGAAGGGGCGAAAATATTGGTTAGCTGATTGGAGAAACCATCTGTCTATCACCACCTATGCTGGTGATAGACGGGCCAATCAACCAATCAGATCAACGAAGCGTTCTTCTAATGCCATCTTTTAACATACAAGTTAGGTAAGTAGCTAACGTTAACGTTTTTAAACTTACCATTTGTATGTGACATGAACCTCATCAACGACAATCCCCACCAAGTTTTCATCTTAGGCTACACTTCTGATGAAAGCATATTCCTTCTCGTTAAGTAACTAAAATTCAGGGCTACCAAACACTAGCTGGAATTGGCCGTGCCTGGCCATGTCTATGTCCTTCATTACTCCCAGCAACATTGCAGAGACTCCTAGCTTCCTCACGAATACTAGAATATTCAGATAAAACTTCAGCGATAGCTATGCTCATCTCATCCATGGAAGTCGCCATGTTGTTTAGATTGAACAGTAGCTTCTCGTTGCGTCACACCTAAACCCGCCTCAAAACCAACGCTGATTGGACGTTCGTTTGGCGAACTGCTCACAATTTTCTTTATCGGAGAGATGCCAGACTGATCTGCGAGTGAAAATCTGAAGCACACGAGATCAGGATGGTCTCACGAGGCTAGTTCTCCATTGATCTGAGCTAATGAGCTGATTACCGGTCAGTGTTGTGCCAGTTCACAGCTTTTCTGAACTAGTTCAAGTTCAGTTCATACATGCTCAAAGTGAACAGTTCACGTTCAAAGTTCACAATTTTAATTCTGAACTAGTTCAAAGTTCAGTTCATTTTACTTTTTTCGTGAGATATTCAAATAAATACTTTTTTCACACTACGAGCTAGAAATCACTATACGTTCTTTGAAGCTGCTCATTGTAGACATTTGCTTATAACACTCGGTTTCTTACCAGGTGATGAAACTTGCAGCAGTACAGACAAGGTAGACCAGTATCCGTGCCATCACTTCCACTAGCCATTTTTAAAAAAAATTGCAGCGCTTTCTCTCACTCTCGTCATTGGTCTGTCTGTCTCTCTCTCTCTCTCTCTCGCTCCTCCAGCCCTCCGCGCTCTCGTCGTTGCCTGCTACGCGGCGTTGCTATGCCTACCCCGCTCTGCTGCAATTCATCACGGGTAACGTTGTGCGGAATCCAGTATGCTATTCAACTATTCTCAGCCGGACACTACGTTGCCCGCAATGCATTGCGCACACAATGTCAAAACCATTTCTGTCTGGTGGGTGATACATGATTTAAGCGGCACCAGCGATAATACAGGAGGGAGGAACTTTCTCTCGTTGCGTTTCAAAAGAGAAAACAGATGTCACTCAGTTTTCAATGGAAAACAAATTCCAACGTTCATTTACAGTGATGTCTGCCGTTCATGACACATAATGTGAACTAATTCACGTTCAAGTTCTTTATTAAAAAATGTGTTGCGTTCAGTTCAACGTTCACGCAAGTGGTAACATTATGGGATTCCATAGTGTGCGTCCAGCTGCCGGTGACCTGGAACTATGCCAATTTTTTTTGTTTCTAAACTTGATCATCAGACTCTGCCCCGCCTATTTGTCAACCCAGGAGCCGCTACTGAGTGTGGGTGGAGTTCTTCCCAACAAAATATTTCAGTAAAGAATATAATCTCACATGAAGTGCTGAGGGGTGAAAGAGGCAGAGACTAGAAACACGACATTCCATCAGAAAAACTGAAAGCAGCGCTTGATACATGTGTCACCATGTTGAGACTACTGTTCCTCTTCTGTTCATTCCAGATTTTCTTGACTGTGAAATCAGGTAAGGCTGCTTTCACATTTTTAACCAAAATACTGCACTGTATTGGTACACACATTGGGGATTCTGCTAGTGACATTTTGGTATTTACACATGAAAATTCTACCGCCTTTGTTTGGATAAGTCTAAACTAGCGAATGTGGCATAATAACCGCTCTTCTCTTGGTTATTGCGAAATCTCAGTGACTCAGTTGAAACAGTGGAGGCAGCTGAAACAGAAGCATGACAGGAAGAGTTTCCTGGGGGGGTTTCTCACATGTGTGGTAGTAGGGCAGAGTGGGGTGATTGGTGCCAGTGGGGAAGTTGTGCCACCCCCTATTTCTAGGAAACCATAGAAGAAATTGGTCATGTGACCACACATTTTTGAAGACTCAGCCATTTCAATCATCCTGCAGAGAAGAGAGCCTCATTGCATGAGAGGTAAGCACATTTAAGTTTAAAGAACTGTTTTTTGCCTTTCAAAGTAAAATTTCTATGATCATGTTTTTTTGATTGTTGTGTCAAAACAGTTATAGACAAGTTTGAAACATTTCACACATGTTTTAGTGCTTTGGTAAGCTACATTATGAGTCTATACAGCTAGCATGATGTTAGCTCAAATCTGATGGATGATGCATTTTTTTCCAAAATGGTGGGGTTGGGGTGATTTGTGCCAAAGGGCCTGGGTTACATTTTATCACTAAAACTATGTGACATTCTTAAGACCAAAAATAGAAATATACCATCATGCCACAGAGCAGGGCATACTGTATGGAGAAGGAGCTGGCAGAACATATAAAGGCACTAGGAGTAATGTTCCACGAAAGTCCCATGAAATGCTGTGAACTTCACACACACACACACACACACACACTGACCAGGAAGCCTGGGAAGGAGAGGGGGAACATCATCAGGTAGCAGTGGCAGAGTTGACATCTACACAACCACATCCAACCACCTAAATCTGCTGTAAACTTCTCTGATCAACAAAACTTTAATCTCATTTCAGGTATGACTTCCCTCCACACAAGATCTACAACATGGATGAAACTGGTGTGACAATGGAAAATGACCTTTGATGTGCTCGTGTGGCGCAATAGGCTTGTAGAAAATTGGCCTTTGATGTTGTAAAATAACTTTAAATAAACCTTAAATGAGTAATTAGGGCCCGAGCACCGAAGGGCGCAAGGCCCTATTGTTTTTGTAAGGATTATTATTATCGAGTATTATTATTGTTATTCTACTTTTTTGCTTTCCTGTTTTTGAGGTGGTTAACATGGTCGAAAACTCTTGAAATTTGGCACACACGTCAGGTGTCACGCATCGCAGTTAGGTACAAGAGCTTGACCCCGGGCGTGGCCCAGGGACTCGCTAGCGCCCCCTTAGGTGACTGATCCCGTTGTCGGAAAATATTTTGAGGTGGTTAACATAATCGAAAAGTCTTGAAATTTGGCACACACATCAGGTGTCACACAAAGCAGCTAGGTAAAAAAGCTTGGCCCCGGGTATGGCCCAGAGACTCGCTAGCGCCCCCTTACGCCCCCTTAGATGACTGATCCCGTGGTGGGCATATACTTTCAGCTACACACACCAAATTTGGTAGGTGTCTGTATCTCCCCAAGATGAACGACTTTCGTATGTACAATGCATTAGCCACGCCCAACAGGAAGTGAGGTATTTGGAATTTTGTGCAGACTAATATGTGATGAAATATGTGATGAATCATGATGCCAAAAGAGGTTCTTCCCATGGGTGAAAACGCATGAAATTTGACACACACATTAAGTGATACAGTGAATAGACAGGGATACAAGCTTGGCACCGGGCGTTGGCCAGGAACTCCATAGCGCCCCCTTATGTCACTGTGACTTGTGGTTGGCATATAGTTTTAGATACACACACCAAATTTGGTGGGTGTATGTAACTCCCAAAAACAAACAACTTTTGTATTAACATGCCATTAGCCACGCCCACAGGAAGTGAGGTAATTGAGATTTTGTGCGTAGTGGACATGATCAATTTTAACGTACTCCTCCTAGACCAGGGGTGGGCAACTAATTTCCCCAAGGGGCCACATGACAAACTGGGAGTGTTGAGGAGGGCCGGACCCAAAATACCGAACTCAAGTCTGAACTCAATTCTGTCCAATTCTATTCTGTTCTTGTATAACATTAAGTAAATCATATGGTTTTGTTTACTACTCGTAAGAACAGATGAAAATGTGAGGGAGACCAAGGAAAAACAGCAATAGGCTATTTAATCTATGTCCAGTATTTAATCCTCATTCTCGAAAATTATTTTTTGACATTGACATTTTTTTTTTTTCAGTTTTCAAAGGCTGATATAAAAAAGTACTACAATATAGATATAATTAGGCTAGGCCATGAAAATGTGAAGGAGTCAGTGCAACCATAGGCCTGTGCCACCATTTCATTAACACTCAGCAATATTTCATCATTAAATCATTACCATCATTACCATCATTAAATTAACTCTATGCAGAATTAGACTATGAAAATGTGAAGCAGACAATAGTAGGCTGTCATTAGTTAATCAACATGCACAAAGAAAACTATTTTAAAAATGTAGGCTATGTTTTTGCTTTAACTTTATGCACAAAACTGTGATTGGTCAACTCGCCCTGTGTGTTGAGCCGGCTGCTTCAAGCAACCTGTGGGTAGTAGCATCATACTAGTTCGCTAACATAAGCTTTGCAAATAAACTGACATATTTAGGTTACAGTGACGGGGTTATCCAAATGTAAACTGTCTATCTGCCAGTAACGTTTTGAAATTAACACTTCGTATCTCCAACAAGCAGCAGGAGTTCGTTCTGACAACCTTTGCGGTGGTGAGTGACGCAGACATAAGAGACACAAAACTTTGAAAGGTTTACGCCGACTTAAAGGCAACTGCATTGTGTCGACGCAGAAGCATAAATTCTATTCACCAGCACATCAGTGAGGGTGTTTACATCGTATGCATCCACGCACAAATGTATGGGCGTACAAATAGCAGTCGCTTTCAAAATAAAAGCAACGATATTGATTTGCGTGCATTATCTCTATGCTAGGCTCTTGACTATTGTTCTTTCACGGACTTTACGCGGGCCAGTCAGGGAAAGCCCACGGGCCGGATGTGGCCCGCGGGCCGTATGTTGCCCATGTATGTCCTAGACGGTTGATCCGATTCATGTCAAAGTTGGTATACATGACGCCGAGATGTTTCTGA
Source organism: Alosa pseudoharengus (assembly GCF_046254945.1). Taxonomy (NCBI): domain Eukaryota; kingdom Metazoa; phylum Chordata; class Actinopteri; order Clupeiformes; family Clupeidae; genus Alosa; species Alosa pseudoharengus. The sequence goes on from NW_027468848.1 coordinate 6,634,193, forward strand.
TTATAAATTGTGAAGCTTTTTTTTTATATGTTGTAATTTGACGAAATGGCGAAATTATTAATTTTAATACCCTTCCACATAAACAATAAATGTGTCATAATTCACCATGCATGGCTTGAAATTTTTTAAATTTCACAGGTCATTGAAGACCATGTTAATGATAATATTCACATGCCCATTATGCATGTTTGGCATAGCGCCACCAACTGGCAACAGAAAGAATGACAATTATACTGATGCCATATGATCAATTTGAACATACTCCTCCTAGACGGTTTGTCAGATTCATTTGAAATTTGGCAAATATTATGCCAAGATGTCACTGATGTTAAATTGTGAATGGATTTTTGATAACTTATATATTTGATAAGATTTTAATATCTCACCACATAAACAGGAAATGTGTCATAAATCACAGTGCATTGAATGAATGGTCTGAAACTTCTCAGGTTAATAGATATCATGATTATGATGATATCCAGACACCCAATGGGCCTGCCTGGCATAGCGCCACCACCTGGCCAAGCAGGAAATGTGCCAGAAATGGACAATGCCTTAAGTGATTGATCTGAAACTTTATACAATATTGGATATCATTATTGTGATGATATTCACATGCGTAATTCACAGGCCTAGCATAGCGCCACCTTCTGGCCAAGCAGGAAATATGCCAGAAATGCTCTATGCTTTGAATAAATGGTCTGAAACTTTTCAGGTTGATAGATATTATGATTATGATGATATCCAGACACCCAATGGGCCTGCCTGGCATAGAGCCACCACCTGGTCAAGCAGTAAATGTGCCAGAAATGGACAATGCCTTAAGTTATTGATCTGAAAGTTTACAAACATTTTGGATATCATTATTGTGATGATATTCACATGTGTAATTTTCATGCCTAACATAGCGCCACCTTCTGGCCAAGCAGGAAATGTGCCAGAAATGCTCTATGCTTTGAATAAATGGTCTGAAACTTTTCAGGTTAATAGATATTATGATTATGATGATATCCAGACACCCAATGGGCCTGCCTGGCATAGCGCCACCACCTGGTCAAGCAGTAAATGTGCCAGAAATGGACAATGCCTTAAGTTATTGATCTGAAAGTTTACAAACATTTTGGATATCATTATTGTGATGATATTCACATGTGTAATTTTCATGCCTAACATAGCGCCACCATCTGGCCAACCAAAAAGTGTATCAGAAATGTTCTTTGCTTAAAATGAATGGTCTGAAATTTCTCAGGTTAATATATATTATGATTATGATGACACCCAATGGGCCTGCCTTGCATTACGCCCCCACCTGGCCAAGCGAGTAAATGTGGCAGAAAATAAAATACAAAAGCAAATAGCACACGCATTAAATATGTACATTTCACACACCACATCAGTGCTTTGTTGGATTCCGACATGTCACGGCTTGCGGCCCGCAGGTGCTCGGGCCCACCATTGCCGCTTGCGGCTATATTTTGTATTGAATTTGTCTAGCTTTTATAAAGCATTACAGTGTCTGAGATCAAAATATACTGTTTTACTTCAATAATCGATGGCACAATTTACCCCAATGCATTCTCTTCAAAGGCACAACTTACCCCGCACCGGGGGCAAGTTGTGCCACAAGACCACTTTTTTTCAGAAAGCTATATCTCTTAAATACTATATTTCAGATTGAAAGTGATTGTTCCCAGAGATGCACCACATCCTGAAATATATGTTCATATTGTAGTTGGAAGCATTACTATCATAGCCTCCCTTTAAAGTCACTTTAAGTAAAAACTGGCACAACTCACCCCACTCTCCCCTATAGCTCATTTTCAATCTCAAGACAGACAAGAAGAGGATCAAGAGGTAGAGGAGGAGCAGCCTGAGTTAGAATAAGATGAACTTTTTTGTAGAGATGTTTAGTCATAACTATCTTCTCAGATGACAAAATAATGATCTAATCATTAACCCATTCGCGCTGGATGCTGCATGACGCAACATTGACCCTCCCGCTGGATGCTGCGTAGCGCAACATTGACCCTCCCGCTGGATGCTGCGTAGCGCAGCATGCTTTTTATTTCATGTTTCTAGGTGCTACAGAGGCTTAGATATTAAATTTTGGTAGACGTTGACAATTTTTTGTATGTTTTCAGAAAACCCTCAGGAAATAAGGTTATTTAGTCTAGAATTCCATAGGATTCTATAGGCGTTTTTAGCAGGCATTTTAGGAGTAAATGGGTTAAAGTCCAAGTTAATGGCATCCGTGAGAAGCAGGGACCGTGTAGCTCAGTTGGCAAGAGCAGGAACAAAGGTGTGGGTTGGACCATCTAGCTCAGGCATGCGCGCAAGCATCCTCTTCACCTGTGCACAGGTATGTTATAGGCCCACAGCCAGATCTCAGGACATGGGTTGGCCCAGAGATAATTAGCAGGGGCACGCTCTGAATGAAGTTTGTGGCCATAGCTACCAACAGGGGGAGCCAAGTTGGAGTTAATATTGGGTGACTGACCACCAAGTACAGGGGATGCGTAACACTTCCACCCCAAAATGGTGGCTTGTCACAATAAATGTAGCTCTGTAATTAACACTACCCTTACAGCAACGGCCTTCACCTTATAGTCAGAGCTATCAAAAGGAAGAACAGAGTAAGCTTCCTGTGCTTTGCCTTTTTAAACACATTGCAGCAAAAGTGTCCAATATCGCTTAGGCCACTCTAAAGTAGTTGCAACACGTTCAAAATGAGGAAAGTATTTTTCCACCTCCCTCCTGGTGACGTCAGGAACCATTTTAACATATCGGCTGACTTGAAAATCATCGTCTCTGTCTCAAGTTCCAATTGCTTTAATTCTAGTGAATTTCTAAGCTCCTCCTGGCGAGCTGAAACACGCAACTTCTCATGGTCATTCTCTAGCTCCTTTTCACGCAAAGTGAGTTCTTGCAAGCAAATCTGGAGTTCAAGCTCCTTAGTGCTACTCTGTGGTGGCTTTGCTTCAGCCGCACTTTCGGGCAAGATAGTCTGCGCGACAAGACCTTCGATTAAAGCAGTTAAGGTGGTGTCTTTTAAATGCTTTTCAGTGTTAGAAATATGCACTTGGTATTTCTCGGACAAATCTCATAGCTGATTTTTCGAGCATTGAAACAGTATCTCCACAGACGGCGCCGCAACAAAGTCACCTGTTAATGACATTTTTGACAAATGCAAACAAAATTGATTGGTAAATATTGCACAAATTTGAATGTTATCAAGACTAAGGAAAGTCACTGACATTTTCAAAAACTGATCGAAAGGCTACGAAAAATATCAGTTTCAAAATTCAAAAGTGGTCACAAAAGAAAAAAATCATGACCACAGGTCCACCCACAAAAAGCCTTCTAAAGCACGAAACACCAGCACAGCCGGCAAAAATGAAGTATAGGAACACAAAACACCAGCACAGCCGGCAAAAATGAAGTATAGGAACACAAAACACCAGCACAGCCGGCAAAAATGAAGTATAGGAACACGAAACACCAGTAGGACTGGAAAAAACAAAATATCGGTCTACAACTTCAGCGTGCGATCAACAACTAAAAAGTTCACAGAACTTCACAAAACGACTTGTATCTCAAAACGGCAATTCATACGAGAAACCTCAACACCTAGGAGATCAATACTAACTTCCAAAGGGGGCAAAGCAAAAGAAAACAGCCCTAAATACCTCACTGTCTAAGGTCTAAATGGGTCCACTACCTAGCGTGCAGGCCCGTTTGCTCAACAATAGACTATAGGCAGCCAATCATCAAACCCAGGCGTGCTAAATAGGGCTACCACCATACATAAAGAAAAACAACAAACAGTGATTACCTTCCTAAGGGTGTACACAAAAACAGAATTGGCAAAACTTACAAAAAGTCGTTGAATCTTCAGGAAAGGTCCCGCAAAAACGATTAACGCCGAAATAGCCTTTACAAATGCCTCGGGGGAAAAAAGAATGGACGAGCGCCCACTTATGTTACGGACTGAACCTCAATTCGAAACATAAATGAGACAGCAACAGCCAGAGGGCTCGAGTCTAGGGGTTTTTAATACAAAAACAGAGTTTACAATAACTAAAAATAAATAATTGTCAGTTTAAAGTCCAAGTTAATGGCGTCCGTGAGAAGCAGGAACCGTGCAGCTCAGTTGGCGAGAGCAGGAACAAAGGCGTGGGCTGGACCATCTATCTCAGGCATGCGCTCAAGCATCCTCTTCACCTGTGCACAGGTATGTTTTATAGGACCACAGCCAGATCTCAGGACATGGGTTGGCCCAGAGATAATTAGCAGGGTCACAGCCAAGCCGGAGTTACTATTGGGTGACCACTAAGTACAGGGGATGCGTAACATAGGGTTTGATTCTAGTGAATGATGTGTTGATGAGCAAGTGAGGTGTAGGGTTTGATGCTAGTGAATGATGTGTTAATGAGCAAGTGGAGGGATCCTGGGTGAAAGTCTCGTGGTTCAGCGTTTCCATTTTCATGTCAGAGTTCATGTGCTTATAGTACTTCCTTTTTCAGGCGCTCATTCTCTGTGGGCTCTTTCCACCCTCATCATTGGAGACACGCCGTTCCCAGAGTTCATCACAGTGGGGATGCTAGATGACATCCAAGTATTCTATTACGATTCAAATGTGAACAACTTGAGAGAGCAACAGTCTAAACACACTGAATGTATTACACAAGAAGCTGCTAACCTTGTCTTTGGAGACCTGTATAGACGTGTAAAAAACATAGCCTTGTTCTCGAAACACCAACTTAACTTGACGGGCGGTAAGTATGTGGTGCCTCCATTGAGACATTGTATTGCATTGAAAGAGGAATCTACCCTGTCTATACTCAATAGTAAATAAAAATAAAAAAAATACTTTTGAATTGGAATAGTTGTGCTGAAATGTTCATCGACATTGTGGCATCAGCTCTTGATGAATTTGGTACCCCCTTATTGCAAAGTAACCAGTTATGTTGAAAATTGACAAAAAGTAGAATTCCAACAAAGTGGTACTTAAATCTACAAGAACCTATCCCAATAACACTTAAAGTGTTACTCCAGACCCCAGGGTGTTTTTCTGCATTAAAACACATCAAATAAGCCGTGGAGACAGTATTTTTTTGTTGATCAACCACTACAGAGCTTGCCCCGGGACGCTATAGCCCCAAATCCCAGTATCGCAAGGAATCGTTGTACTGTCACGTTTGGTTAATCTATTATTCGTGCTGGGGTTGGAGAAGCTGGTAGGGAGAGTTGGTAACTGTTCTTAGGTCAATGACGTGACACTCATTATTTTGTGTACATATGGGTTAGATACATTTAAAATTGTTAAAATGTGAAAATAATTTGACAAATTATTTTCAAACATGATTTTCATCAAACCCTAATCTTAAAGTTTTGGATTTATACATTTTGAGAGAGTATTAACTGAATTTGGGTAAAAATGTCAATACGGTGTAACCACAAAAACATGAACCAAATAATTACACTTGCTGAAAAAATAAAAATAAAAATTCAGCAAGAGTAATTATTTGGTTCATGTTTTTGTGAAATTCTCTCCAGAATCCCTTCTAAAATAATCTGGCATGATCTTGCACAAGAACTTTTCTATATTTAATAGAAGTAATGAAACCCCATTGTTCTGAATGTTTTCATTAATATGGGGAATCATGTCTGTCACATCAACCACTTGAAATGTCAAGTTGTGTAACCACCATTTAAGGAGCCATTTTGTAAGTATTATGTAACAAGATCATGTGACAGAAAATTATATCAGAGAAGGACCCTTGAAGACCCACACTGCTATGAGTCAAGGTTAGTAACTCTTTAAAAAGTAACAAAATAGTGTTTTAGGCCATGGTCAAGCAAGCTTAGGTTACGACCTCCTGAAAATATTGATTAATCATAATAATCATAAAATATTGAATTTAATGTAAAAACTGTGTTTGAATATTCACATAAAGGTCAAGTGTGTACATAGTTGTCCATAATAATGCCTGCAAATTTTGCTTTTAAGTAGAAATGTCAAATGGTGTAACCGGTTACACCATTTGACTCCTTTCTGTTTGAGACCAGTTTGATCAGATTCAGGTCCAAGAGTATGTCATTTTAGGTGCCAATTATATTATTTTTATAATTTAAATAGTGATTAACTGTTTAGCATGAACAGTAGCTTTAAAAGGGTTTAATCACATTGTAATTTAAGCGATTTTTGAAATGTCAAAGTTTTTTATTTTAAATTTAAGCTTCCATAGTTCATTTTTAATATTTCATTATGATGTATGTAAATAGTATGTTTAAATTATAGATAAACAATATAATACATTTATTATAAATAAAGTGTACTTCTTGTCCCCCAATAGATGCCACTTTCAAGCAAGGAAAACGTGTCTCGCCACAGAGCGCAAGTGAACGCATCCTGCTGTTGGTTGGTTGTTAAGAAATTATCATACCCACTCTTTCACTCTCTACTATTCTTTTTCAAACACACTTTGGACCCTATTTTAGCGATCTAAAACGCATGGTCACTAGCGAATAGCGTAAATACATTTAGGTCCAGGCCACATTCAGGGTGGTTTTGTTATCAAATGTCAGGCACCTGGCGCAAAAAGGCAGCTCTTATGTTTCTTAGTCATGGGTGTGTTTTGGGTGTAACATCCTTTAAACCAATGAGAATGACATCTGTCAGTCCGTTTAACAGCAAGCAGTGCAACAGGTGAAACAGGTATTACACTAAACCATGCTTTACTAAAACCTAGCAGAGTATAGGCTTCACACATCTGCACTCGTCTGTCATTTGAACACATAGGCAAAGTGAAACTAACTTCATTGTAGTCAACAACAAAACAGTTATACACAGTTAATTACTTTCACTATTGACCGACAATGGGTTACCATCGAAAACTTAGCTTGACAAAATCAATACTTGCCCCAATAATGTTCAAATGACTGAATAAAAAACCTAAGGACATTTATCCTGCAGAAGTTGCTGCTTACATCTCGTGATAGTGCGTCTTCAGCTGTGCTTCATATGCGCCTTTCGCTATAGTTTTCCCTGGTCTGTGGCGTAATGTTTTTTAGATGGTGTAAGACAACGATTGCCACACAGGGGCACATTGTTTAATAAAAGTGAAGTGTAAGATAGGAAAAAGCTTTGCGTCAGGATAATAATACGCTTTGCGCCGGCTTTTGTGTTGCGAAATAGGGCCCTTTATCTCTCTTATCTGTATGAGAACTGAACTGAAATCAAATAGAACACAGGTTAATCCTGTTTCTTCATTGATGTTATGAAATGATTTTTGATATGGAATATGATGAATGATATGAATATATATTAAAATATCCAATTCAGTTTACCTTGATGCCTATTTTCTGTGTCAATTTCTTGTCCTATTGCTGTAGACGTTTTATGGTCAGTTGGTGTAACTGATTTATGTCAGTTGGTGTAACCAGTATTTTGTCTAAAATACTAATATTGTACAAAAAGATTAATATGGATAATGATTTAATACTCTACTACACCGTAATAATGGCTGTTTAAACCATTTTTACTCAAATGGTCAAAGAATAACATAAAACAAGATGTTTTCAGCATATGGACTTGCTCAGTACAATGAAAACCCTATATAATTTAAATTTAGAAATAAATATAATAAAACATATTCTCATAGGATATTACTAAATAAACTACTAATTTCATGAGAGCAATTGCATGACCTCTAGGAGGTGTGAAATATTAGATATTTGTCATTTTTTGTGGTTACACCATTTGACAATTTAACAGGCTGTCAGTTCTATCTTTTGTAAAAAAAAATGTATAAACGTCATATTGAATAATATGAATACAACAGAAATACAAAGTATACACTTTAACAAACCTCAGGCATGTGTTGTTTTAAAGTTTTAAAAATATTTTTGAATTTGTCATCTTACCAACCCTTATCTGTCACTGACCCTCTTAACAGTCTTGACCCTGGGCCCTGAGCAAGCTACTGACTAGGTTTGGTGCTGTTTTGAACAATATTACTGGTTAAAAAATTCTATTTGGGAAGCGTTTGGCTCACCGCCCTTAGCTATTCCACTGTTTGTGATTTGGGGCTATAGCGTATAGTAGTGGGCCTGTAGTGGTTGATCAACCAAAAATAGTTGATCAATGGTTTATTTGATGTGTTTTCATGCAGAATAACACCCTGGGGTCAATTTTTGCCAGAGTTACACTTTAAAGGTGCTATAAGCGATGCCACACATTTTTTAACCTAAAACATTTTATGTCACTTACTGCAAACATCTCCTAACCAACCGCTAGCTGTCTGTGTCCTGAATACACTGTAAAAAAACGTGATCTCTGTAGACAGCCCAGGCTCCAAAAACTGCAACAAAAAAAACATGGGCAAACCTAGCCCATAAAAACATAACAAACTGTTCCAGCAAATCACAGACGAGATGCGCCTTTAGGAGTTTCAATTGCACAGGAGCAGCACGGGAGGGAGGGGGAGGAAGTAGCGAGCTAGCGCTCTGTTTTGTTTGAAAGTCAACAGAAGTGACGTTACCCAGCATCGCTTAGAGCACCTTTAATGTAAGTTTATTCACACACACATGCACGTAGTATTCCAAAGAATGTACACAAGGCTGAAATGTGGATGCATTTTGTTGTTCTTTCCCAAAGGAATACACGTCCAGCAGGAATTGTCTGGTTGTGAGCTATTAGACGATGGCATCCCTGGTCCACTGCTATCTCGAGGTGCTTTTAACGGAGCAGATAATGTAGAGTGGCAATTCAGTCTGCAGCAGAAAACTCTACAGTCTGAAGGTGTATGGTCCACAGTGTGGAATCATATTGAAACAAATACTCATGAGTTACTGTGTGCAAACGTATACGGCCCCATTTGTATTAAAGCCCTGAAGAATTGCCTTCACATTAAGAAGAATGAGGTGATGAGAAAAGGTAAGTTGTAGTCGTCTCTTCCCCAATAGAGTTGTGGTGACCAGTGAATGGACTGACAGACTGAGGGTGTGGCATGGATGCAGAGTCATGGCTGGGTCATAATATCAGTGCAATGGAGAGCTGTGCAGAGTCATGGCTGGGTCATAATATCAGTGCAATGGAGAGCTGGCGTGGCATGGATGCAGAGTCATGGCTGGGTCATAATATCAGTGCAATGGAGAGCTGGCGTGTGCATGGATGCAGAGTCATGGCTGGGTCATAATATCAGTGCAATGGAGAGCTGGCGTGTGGTGACAAATTGGTTTTGGGACTGATTGGTGTCGGTCACGGTAGATAAAGTGCCAGTGAAGACGGTTGTATTTAACAGGGATATGAAATGGGAGTGCACTGCAGGTAGTGCAGGGGCCTGAGGTGTGGGAGCGCTGCATCTGACTGGACATCGTTTATCTGTCTCTCTTTCTGTGCTTGTGGGAGCGCTGCATCCCACTGGACATCGTTTATCTGTCTCTCTTTCTGTGCTTGTGGGAGCGCTGCATCCGACTGGACATCGTTTATCTGTCTCTCTTTCTGTGCTTGTGGGAGCGCTGCATCCGACTGGACATAATTTATTGATGTGCGATTGAACATCAAGGGAGAGGAACATGTTTGTGTCACCCTAGCAAGGGTTTCACCAGCATTCTCTACTGAAACGGGAATATCCTTGACCTTGACTTAAATATGTTGCAGGAAAGAGGGGGGACAGTGACGTGGCCTCTTGTAACACCATCAGGTCTGGTCACTCTTATTGTTCTTTAATTCAAACTTCCCCCCTTGTCTGGGATATTCTTCAGAGGCCTCACACACCTGATGATAAGCAAAAGGTCCATAGACAGGCTCTCATTGAATTCTGACCATTCAAGGACAGGAACACAGGACACTCTCACAAATGGCCACAAGAAACACACAGTACTGGCATAAGGCTGATTCACAATACTCTCAGTGATCACTCTACCCAGTCCTACAGAAGCACCTAGCCAGTTTCCTGCCTTTGAGCTTCAAAGAGCCAAGCGTCAGGGTCTGAAAAGGCCTAATATATGAGCTGGGCTGCATTCTGTTCCTTACATCTGGTTTGATGTGTTGTTTTGATGTACATGAGGTCATCCTTTTTGCAACGTTATCCCATCTTTGTGCTTGGGCCTCCCATCGATATATTGTAGATGGATGGCCTGACTAATACATTGTTAATGAAGTTTTTGTTTAAACTATCTTTGTTCTGTGATGCTGTATGCATGTGTGTGCTATCTCTGGTGCTTTGTGCATGTGTGTGTTATGGTGCTGTATGCATGTGTGTGTTATCTCTGGTGCTGTATGCATGTGTGTGCTATCTCTGGTGCTGTGTGCATGTGTGTGTTATGGTGCTGTATGCATGTGTGTGTTATCTCTGGTGCTGTATGCATGTGTGTGCTATCTCTGGTGCTGTGTGCATGTGTGTGTTATGGTGCTGTATGCATGTGTGTGCTATCTCTGTATGCATGTGTGTGTTATCCCTGGTGCTGTATGCATGTGTGTGCTATCTCTGTAAGCATGTGTGTGCTATCTCTGGTGCTGTGTGCATGTGTGTGTTATCTCTGGTGCTGTGTGCATGTGTGTGCTATCTCTGGTGCTGTATGCATGTGTGTGTTATCTCTGGTCTGATGGAAGGCAGGGGCAGGGAAGTGTTCATGAGAGGTAGCCTCATGCAAGTTCATGACAGAGTCATAAGATTATTGCTTTGTGCTATTTATGACTAAGTTTCATCCTCTGCAGTGAAGCCCAGAGTTAGGCTCCTCCAGAAGACACTCCCAGACTCTGGAGTGGCCAAAGTGACCTGCCTGGCCACTGATTTCTACCCCCGTCACATCAACCTGACCCTGCTCAGAGACGGCCAGCCTGTGTCTGACCACCAGATCACTGGGGGGGAGCTGCTACCTAATGGAGATGAGACGTACCAGATGAGGAAGAGCCTGGAGCTCAGCGCAGAGGAACTACAGCATCACCACTACACCTGCACAGCTGAACACCTCAGTCTGGACAACAAGCTGGACATTGGCTTAGGTATTACCTGGATCTAGATGTCATGTTGGGGCAGCCGTAGCCTACTGGTTAGCGCTTTGGACTTGTAACTGGAGGGTTGCCGGTTTGAACCCCGACCAGTAGGCACGTCTGAAGTGCCCTTGAGCAAGGCACCTAACCCCTCACTGCTCCCCGAGTGCCGCTGTTGTTGAAGGCAGCTCACTGCACCGGGATTAGTGTGTGCTTCACCTCACTGTGTGTTCACTGTGTGCTGAGTGTGTTTCACTAATTCACGGATTGGGATAAATGCAGAGACCAAATTTCCCTCACAGGAGTACTTATACTTATATGAGTATGTTTTGTGTTGACTTGCTTCAGTCGGCAAGTCTGGCAGATTAAGGGGACTTAGCCAAAATGTTGAATGTTTAAAACCCTCAAGCCCCTCCCCCACTACCACCGAGCCTTAATGTTACTGTATTGTAATATTAATAATCTACAATAATAGCAATAAATACTGGTAGAATACAAAATAATATGAATCATATTTTTTTATTGTTGCTGGCAGAGCGTGAGTGGGATCCAGGAACAACAACCATATTGTCATCTGTGACGGCTGTGGCACTGTTGGTGTGTGTGGTTGGAGCCACCATCATTATATGGTGGAGGAGGAGACGCACAGGTACAGTACACCTGTGTTATTATTATATGGTGGAGGAGGAGACACACAGGTACAGTACACCTGTGTTATCATTATATGGTGGAGGAGGAGGAGATGCACAGGTACAGTACACCTTTGTTATCATTATATGGTGGTGGAGGAGGAGGCACAGGCACAGCAAATCAATGGCTACTGTGGTTCTAACTGGCTATAGTGAAGATAGCCTGGTGAACCAGATGAACCAGTTAGATGAACACATGGGTTTATAAATGTTTTTGTGGTGTTATGTTCCGTATCCTTCACTTGTTGACTTGTAATGTATCACTGTATCATAGGTCAGAGCTCCCAGGCATCACAGTCGAGTACCTACTTGTCCACTCCAAGTAAGTAGCTCCTACAAGGTGCACACACACACACCTCAGCTAAATTGTCAGTGGCTCTGACACAAAATCAGGGGACTGAGGGACTGAGCCTGAGGTGCCAAATCCATTCTTCTTATATTTTTTTTTGCAATCCGTTCATTTTTTGTTGATGACTAGACTAGACCACAGCATTGTTTCTAAATAACAAGAGACGAGTTTAAGGCATACATGTCTTTAGACCAACAGCAGGTAGCCTAGGTCTCAGCGCAGTTTTCTGTTGATTCGCTGACTATTTTAATCCGGTCCGCGACACCAACACGTTGCTATTTATGAGGCAGACGGACGCAAAGTGTGGCCGCCCATTCTTCTCTGTTGAACTACTCACAAAGTAGGCTAGCCTTGTCATCACACAGATATCATAACTTTTATACGGGGCTATAGCCGCTATTTGCTGTGATAAACGGTTCGCGAGAAAATTAACTTTCAAGAAATAATCATAGGCTATACAGCTCTGCGCTCATCTCAATTCATATAGGGTGGAATACCCTATCTCACAAACTTTTCGTTCAACTACATGACAAACCGTAAACCAGAATAAACAGCAGAGCTGAGCTGTGCTTAAATACCTATATATCTGTAAATATTAAAATCAGAGGATATACAGCTCATGGCTAAGAGTTTGTCTATGTAGCCATAATTTTTATTTTCACAAAATGCTAAGCATGCATGTATTTAAGTGTCTTAAAAAAAGTGTGCTTAAATTGGGCAATGCATGATTTCATAACAGGCCAAATAGAAAAAATAAATGTTAAATATAGCCTAGATATAATATTAAAATTAGATGATATAGGCTGGAATATCAGGAATAGAGTATAAGTTGGATGGCTCCAGAACTCACACCAGTGGATTGTGTCTTTAAGGAGCCACACCACTTTTATGACACTAGCTGTTCTGTTGTCCTTTAGTTTTGTTGCTACTGGGCATGAAGGGCAGGCCAATTATGAGTTCTGTCCAACATTGAGGTTTAGAAAAAAAGTCAGCACATTTTAATCATATCGCAATAATACCAATAACCGTGATAATTTTGGTCATGATTTTTCATCAAATGTTCATACTGTATCTCTAGTGGCTGGTAAAAAAGTTGAGTGGCTGGTAGATTTGGGAATCCCCCAGCCACAATGGTAGGTGGAAAAAAATATTTTATTTCCATCCCTGATACATACGTACACTCATACACACATCCATATTTGTAAGTCTCAATCTGTCCATTTCTTTCCACAAAACTCGCCAGAAGTCATCATTTAAAGGGTTATTTAAAAAAAAAAAAAAATCTACCGGGTGGGCATACCCCCGGACCCCCCTAGAATTGCTGAGCTACTACCTTTTTCAGGTGGGCAGGGCGGCCCTTTTCACGTCTGTGCCCAGGGCCGCAGTGGCTAATAATCCTCCCATGCCACGGGGTAAAAACACTGGTCTTGTTTTCAAGTGTAATCAATAAATTAATTGTACTTTTTGAAGAAACTTTTCCATTCTATTAGTTTTTTTTACATAGGCCTAAATCAGGGATTATACATAGCAAAAGAGTCAGGGAACAGACATTTTTTTAATTAGGTTTAGGGAAAAAATGTATGCACACACACTATGACTTCACAAATCGTTGGCAACCCTGCCTGCATCCCTTACATGCATGAGCTGCTGGATGCTGTACTGATCACTGAAGTAGACTTGTTAGGATGCTTTACTGAATGCTGGCGTTTATTAGGATTTATTGGTATGGCTGTTCCCCTGCGTCTTGATTGGGAGTTTGAGTAGCACATTTGGATTTGAACAGGAAATGTAAATCATGTGTGTGAGCTGATTATTTGTCTGTAAATCATCAAGACGACTCATTTCAGGAGATGTGAGCGCTACAGTACAAGTGGGTGATGGAGTGAGCAGAGATCATAATGTGTTTGAAATGTGTGTGAGCTGATTATTTGTCTGTAAATCATCAAGACGACTGCTCCGCCTTCCTTTTCTGATCTTCTCTGTAGGTGCAGATCTGGACTGAAGAGAAATGATGGAGCAAAAAACACATCGTAAAGATGCTTCATGTCAAGTTCATGCAAATAATCTTTCAGAGATGTATTTAACACTGTTTGAGAATTGTTCCTTTTAAGCTCATCCTTGTTTTCCTTCAATCTCAACCTTATAATTCATGAAAAGAATGTTCAAAGTTAAGATATGTTGAGATATGTTTGTGGTAAAAACACATTTTCACTGTTTTTCATGACTATTTTTCCAATTGCTGACTATGTTTCCCTATAAATGGAAAATGGTCGTTTCACTTGCACAATTAATTTCAACAAAATTTGCCGATTGTGGTTTTTACTGCCCTTGGAATAGTTTTTGAGGCTTCTTTATATTCTGCTGCTTCCACACAGGATGACAATCTACCAATCAGGGGAGACACAGTAGGAAACACTACGGCAAACACACCTTTTATTTCTGCAAAGACAGACAGGCCAATCAGAAGCTGACTGTACATTCACAGCTGATTACAGAGTTTTCTAAAAAAATATTTTCTTATTTTTCTTGGTCTGTATCAATGTAGTAAAATAAGATATACAAGTTCAAAACTTTTTGTCCAAAACATTAAGTGGGTGCAAAGGGCAACACCTATTTGTATCAGTGAGTTGTGTGAAAGTGAAATCTTCAAACTTTTATTTTAATGTTACAAAACCCTACTGACCATTTTACTGAACTTGGACTTTTATGTTGCACTACACTACGTACCCTTCCTTCTCCTCAAGGTGTTATTGAGGAGTCTGACCCCAGTTCCCAAAGCTGAAACACTAATGCCTCCTACTGCAGTAGGGTCCTAGCCTGGCTCATACCAGACCAATACCCAACTGAGAATCCTCACAACAGCTTCACTGATGATCCAGCAGTATCTATCACAAACCCAGGGTAGAGTGCGTGAGTGAATGTGGTCTGGACTCTGTGCAGGAGGGTTATTGTGTCAGAGATGCTGTAAAAGGCCATAGTTCCTGCCTTGTGATCCACATACACTCCTATTCTGGAACTGGCCACTAGAGGGAGTTTAGTATTTTTATCATTGTGCCTGAAATCGGAACTGGAGCTGCAGAGCTCCAGCCTCCAGGACTTATCATTACGTCCAAACACACTCTTATTACCCTCTCCTTTCCTGCTGATGCTTTTATAAGAGACTGCTATATAACCTTTATTACCACTCCACTCAACCTCCCAGTAGCAGCGTCCAGACACACCCTCTCTACACAGCACCTGATAGCTCCACAAATCATCAAATCTCTCTGGATGATTAGGATATGACTGGAGCTCATCTCTCCCCTCCACCCTCCTGTTCCCCTCAGACAGATGGAGGCTTCTGTCTGCTGTGTTTGGATCCAGTGTGAAGTGACAGGAATCTGATGGAGGAGAAGACAACACAAAGGACAGAATGTTTTAATGTTAACTCTGTGTGTGTGTGTGTCTGACTTTGTATTCGCCCAGGTATGAATGAATGTCGGATTCTTCTACGTGTGTGTGTGTGTGTGTGTGTTCTAGTTTTGTCTTTGTGTTCTCAACTTATATATGTTTGTGAAGAAGACCTCTCTACTTTCACCTGGTAGCACAACCCCCAGCATACTGAAGGGCCAGACACACACATTCCTGCACCCACCTTTGCCTACACTATGCACTGCTGTACACTCCAAACCCCATTTCAGCTCATCTACTGTAGTCTGAGCCTGTTCATCTTACTGCTAAGAGAAGGTAACCACTAAATTCTTGTCACAAAGCTGCTGAGATCAACTTTTACTGAGGAAAAGAGACAACACCTCGGCTATAAGAAATGTTATGCTGCTGATGTGAATTATCAGATAAATAAGAAATAAAAATGACAGGCTCCAAATGAAATGAATGGAACACTTTACCCATACACATGCATCTGTATGATGACACATTTGCTCACTGATTTTAATTTGATGTACACTAAAAAGTTACATTCAGTTCAATAGTAAATTGTTTAAATAGAGGACTATTTGAGGACACTTGTGGGCAATTCCACAATGCCAATTCCAATGCCAAAAATAGCAAATGCTCAAATTTCATGTAATCATTCACATCATACCATACCATACCATTACATTTTATTGACATTATGGATGTTACAAAAAATTTAAATTTCCATGGAATTGCCCTTGTACATTGTAGTTTTATATGAATTTTGCATTGGGGGTCAACAAGAAAAAAAGGCCAACAGTACCCATGAAATGTAACACCCACAAAAATATGTTGAACTGAACCCGGTCAACTATTCTGAAAATTTGATTGCAATGAAGTTTGATTTTTTATTTGAAATTTGAAAGAAATTTGGAATGTAAAATGTGTGTGACAAAACTCACATTGTAGGAATTCCTCTCTGGTTGTCGGTTCAGAAGGCAAAATAGCCTGGACTTTAGTCACTATTGAGACAGAAAAAAATCTTATTATAACAGTTACTTACATACAGTAATTGGTGGAAATGTCAACATTGTACTAACCACATACATTACATCAACAAATTGCTTCAGGATCACAGAGAAGAGGGGGGTCATTTGATTGGCTGGTGATCTCAAATAACAACCTTTAGCCAGAAACACGGACTGTGCCTTTAATGACCTCTGTAACTGGACAGGAGTCACTCATCTTGGTGAAGGCCATGGCCATCCCCTCCATATGGACTTCATATAGCCTGACCTGCTGTCAGATAAACTCTTGCAGCATCATAATGACTGGACTGGGCTAAATCTACAGGCGAATCGGGCCTGCATCTGCTCTGCTGGTTATTATGAGTCTCACATAGTGTTCATGGTATTCAGAATGCCTTTATCAACCCTCCAGTGTCCTCAGTCTGCAACCCAACCTCACCTCTCCACCTCACTCTTATTTCTCATACTGGATCCACCAAGGAGAATACACTCTATGGGAATACAATGTATGTCACTTGATAAATCCATTTCTGAGGGTGCTGTGTTTACCCCTATAGATTTGTTGCATTCTTCTTTTCATGCGGACTTCATCATGTATCCGTACGTCTGGTTGAACTAATGTATCCATCAAATGTAGTTCCTTTGGAATACTTGTACTACAATGACTTACTGTCAGACCTATAGTTAATTCCTCATCAGATTTCTACCCTGAAGTTGATCAAACAGATCAGACTTTCACAATCTTCCTGAATGACTTTGTGCCTTTCACTTGTTTCTAGAGGAATCGTAAATTATCAATGCTAAACTATGTGGTCTAAAAGGTGGGCCCCAATACAAGTACTGTGGCTAATTAGGAGAGTGTAAGATGTTCTAAAAGGAGGCTCAGGAAGAGATGTAACAGATTTGCTGACATGATTGTGGACTTTGCATTGGTGGGCTATACAAAACAAATGCCCAAAACCTGTAACTGCTCTGCAAGCATGACTGTCTGGAAAAGACATTGCTTCCTCGCATTGCTTCCTCTATCCATGCCCTGTAAACCCCATATTGAAATGTTGAACTTTTTAATGAAACTTGACTTGTGATTTGGCACAAGTGCTGCATGAATCTCTGACTGTAGGTTCAGAGGGCCTGGACTGCACCATTGTAATAGAAAGAATCATATTATACACAGCACTGACTTAAATAAGTGGTTTAAATGTACAAAAATGTACATCAGTATAAAAAATTTATATATCAGGAATGTCAGGAGTGTGACCAACCTGCTGCAGATATCTTCATGAGTTCCTCTTTGCAGAAATCCTCCAGCTGCCCCTTTAGTGAGGAGACAGATTTCTTCACAGCCTCAAAAGAAAGACTTTGGTTAACATAGGTACTGGACACATCTTTAGTCTCAGGTGTGTTGCTCACTGACTGGAAAGTCTAAATACAGAGACACATGACAGAGAGAGAAAGACATAGAGAGACAATATCAGTACAGTGCACATGACTCTAGTCAGAAATCAGATATTAGGGATGGCTCATATTGACTAGATCTCAGTAGATCATAATCACAGTATGAAAATACCATTCATAGGTCTTGATAGCCAAAAAATATGAGCATTAACAAAAAAACATTCTTTACAGATGTGAAAGGGCATGGGGTCTGTTAAAAGTGCTGCGTAAGGTAGATTGATGCACATCCTGAGCCCTCATAGCCTATCAGCCGTTACCTTGAGGAAATGGATGTGATCCTCTGTGTGTGAAAGCTGCTCCAGCTCAGCATCTCTCCTCTTCAGCTCAGTAATCTCCTGCTCCAGTTGCTTCAGATGTTCTTCAGCCCGACTCACCTCAGCCTTCTCCTGAGCTCTGATCAGCTCTGTCACCTCAGAGCGCCTTCTCTCAATGGAGCGGATCATCTCAGTAAAGATGCTCTCACTGTCCTCCACTGCTGTCTGTGCAGAGCTCTGATACGAGACACACAAAGACACGTGATCCATCTAAAGCAGCCCTCACTCAGCTCTTCCACAAAGCCTGTTAACCACAGTGTGGCTTAGAGGAACTGGAAAGTGACTGAGCATTACTCCTTATTGGCTAACTGGACGGGAGCCATATCCTTAATTGAGGCCATATATGGCTCCTCCAACAACCAGCTGCTGTCCTCTCCTCTGGTCAGTACTCACCTTGAGCGTCTCCACAGCCTTCCTCAGCTCCTGCAGCTCCTTCTCTCTCTCCAGGATTCTCTGCTGAAATGTCCTCTGGGTCTCTCCCAAGTGTGTCTATGTTGAACAAATGCATCACATCCACACTGCAGTTATCATAGAATTAATAGGCCTGTTGGATACTTCCTCAGAGTGAGCTCAAGAACACATGGCTAAGGTGTTGATCTTTAATGTTACTGATGAGCCGATTACTGTCATTAAAGGCTGTGACCACCTGGTTTAACGACTAAAATAGACAGAAGTGATTTTATGCCGTTGCTATTCACTGTATGCCAGTGCTTCTCCAAGTGTGGTCCGCAAGCTATCCCAAGTGGCCTGTGAGCGGTAGACGTGTTACAATATAATATAGATGAGTTTTTTTGCAATATTGAACAAACTTGTATGTAAATCCAAACAGTTCTGCAACACCTATGTAAGATATGCCAGTTTAAATCATATGAATCCTCTGACACAATAAGTAAGGTGCAAAGACAATAAGCAAGGTGGTTCAGTGAGTAGGCCTATACTGTTGAAGTAGGTCTACTGTTTATTTGTTGTTGTTTTTTTGTTCTTAGCTAGGTGGTCCTCGATCTGAAAAAAGTCTGAAAAACACTACTGTATGCTGTCTGATGGAACTCTACAGGATGAGTATAGCCTGCTTCATTCCAGTTACACCATATATCCATGTTATACCACAACTCCTGTCCTTACTCCTTACCTGTTTCTCCTTTCTCCCTGCAGACGCTGACACAGTGTCATGGCCTTTGTGTTCATCCACCATACAGAGAAAACAGATACAACTCTGGTCCGTACGACAGAATATCTCCAGAGGCTTCTCATGTTGGGTGCAGACCCTGTCCTGTAGCTGACCAGTGGCATCAACCATCTTGTGTTTTCGTCCAGGATTTACATCATTGTGAACTTTGTAGTGAGTTTCACAGTAAGACAACAGACAGTCCAGACAGGACTTCACAGCTTTGAGTTTTCTCCCAGTGCAGACGTCACACTCCACATCTCCTCCATCACATACAACAGGAGCAGGAACAACAGGTTGAATTCTGCTATTCCTGAACTGTTCCACAAGCTCAGCAAAAACATTATTTTTGTTTAAAACAGGTCTTGGACTGAACGTCTGTCTGCACTGGGGGCAGCTGTAGATTCCCTTCAGATCTTCCTGATCCCAGCAGTCCTTAATGCAGCCCGTGCAGTAATTGTGTCCACAGTTAACAGTCACTGGATCCTTAAGTAGATCAAGACAAATCGGGCATGTAAAAAGGTCCTGGTTACTTGGACTTGCTGCTGCCATTCTTCTTTAGCGGTGTGTAGCCTACCCGCTTCACAACTTTCCATGAATGCTAGGCTAGATCGCTAGTTTCGTTTCGCCTGAAATCGGTGCGAATGCGCAATGTAAATTACTTCCTACTTTGCAACATGTGATTGGCGTGTTCGTGCAAACAGTCGGCTGGTGACAGCGATTAACCCGTGAAGGATTTCGAGTTAGTTAAGAAAAGATGTTTCAGATTTTGTGTAAATAATATTGTGTGTAGTAGTCTAGTAATTAAATGTCCACCCTTCATCAAGTAATAGTCTACAAAGGCTACAAAGGTTTGCAGTGCGAAACAATCACTGACAGAATTTATAAAATGTGTAGCTCAAAAGTGCAAAGCTCAATAACTGATTTTTTTAGGCTTTTGCCACTACCACACACACACACACACACACACACACACACAAATAGCCTAGGCTGTGTTAAATAAAATAAAATAAAATGTAAAACTTATATGTCATTATACTGTTATATTATACTCCCTCTCTACACAGCACCTGAAAACAACACCCGATAAATCCCTCTGGATGGTATGACTGGACCTTTTCTCTCCTCTCCACCCTCCTGTTCCCTTCAGACAGTTCTGTGTGCTGTATTTGGACCCAGGGTAAAGTGGCAGGAATATGGTGGAAAAGACAAAGGTTTCTATAAAATCTAACTGAGAGACAGAATGATTAAGAGTGTGTCCATGAGAGGACCAGTCGGGGGTGCCACATGCTACGTCACCGATTTTGATGAACTTGGACAGTTTGAAGGGTCCACCTAAAAACTCAAAAAGCCAAAATAGTACAAAATTTGAAACAACCCAGGGGGAGTTAGGCCCCCGTCCTTGTTTTAGGCCAAAAAAACTAAAAAACTAAAAAAAAGGCCCAAAATTGCATAAAATGTTGACATCCCTCCTGCTGCAAAGTAACAGTCCATGCTATCAAAGGTCCATCCAAGGTTAGTTTAAAACTGGAGTTACATGGCGTAAGGTGTGACTGGTGTCAGTCCAGGACTGCACGTATCCACTATGTCAAATGCCTTTTGGCGAATACCCAAAAAATAGCAATATTCAGACCTGAATATCTCCGATGAGCAACCTCCTTTTTTCAAAATTCTTTCTGCACATGGAAGGGCCATCTGTGGACTTCATAAATCAAAAGAAAAATGCTCGGCCTTTTTATTATTTTTGTCGCTGTAACCGCCTAAATAGTGTGATCCAGCCAGTGATTTCAAATACATATCTATTTCAATGATTGGTTGAAACATAATGTTTAGGTAATTTATGGTGGACAAATGGAGATATATTATCATCAATCATGTCTACTGATCAAATCCAAGCTACATTTAATGTCCTGAGTGCAATATATTCCTTAAGGTAGCTCAAAATGACATCATTGGGTGACATACACCAGTATACCCGTAGGTCTAATTTTTGCAAATGTGATATCTCCAACATATCTCAGGGCTAGAAACAGTCACTTGGATTCAAATAATAACTTGTAACATTTTGGCAGCCAAAGGTCAAAGGTCAAGGTCACTGTGACCTTATGTATATCCCTTTGTGGTGGATAAATCTCAAAAAATCCCTGACATAATTTCATATGTGATACAAATATTCACTTTGACTCACAGATAACAAATATTTGAATCTGGTGGTCAAAGGTTGAGGTCAAGGACCTTGCATTCTTGAGAAAATTATATATCATAAATGCCTGTAGGGATGTTTTTTCAAATTTGGTACAAATATTCACTTGCACTTTTGTCTTCGTCATTCATCGGTGACCTTCAGAAGGCTCAACAGTGGTATCTGGCATCTCAGACCCAGCTCCCTCCACACTCATGATAGGTTGTCTACCAACCAATACCAAATTTTTTGGTAATTTGTCTTCTTTGCTGTGGCCGTTTATGATCCGATCAGCAACACAGCCAAGCAAACTGCAGTCCCTTGATGTGGGCACCCACAAATATCAACAAATTCTTCAGTTAATCATCTTTTTTGCTGTGGCCATTTATGATCCCATCATCAACTATACAACAAACAAAACACCAACCCTTAATGAGGGCACCACCAAAGTCTTTAGTCATTCCTCTTCTTTGCTCCCACAGTTTCTGATCCAATCAGCAACATAACCAGACCAACTGTAAGCCCCTGATGTGGGCACCCACAAATACCTACACATTCTTCAGTCAATCCTCTTCATTGCTTTGGTGGTTTATTATCTGATCATTAACATACCCAGTCAAACCGCAAGCCTTTGATGCAGACACCAACAAATACCAACAAATATTTAGATACCAACTACCAACCATTGTCACAAATTCTTCAGTCATTCCTGTTTGTTGCTATGGCCATTTATGATCCGATCAGCAACATACCAACATACCAAGCAATATCATAAATTCTCCAGTCATTCCTCTTCATTACTGTGGACACTTATGATCTGATCAACAACATACACAGCCGACATGCAAGCCCTTGATGTAGGCACCAACAACTACCACTCCAAAAACACAGCAGCAGCGTCTCAGAGTCAATTCAGGTTACAACATGACCCCAAATAGCATGTGAGTGCCATAGCCATTGGCTTGCCTTTTCAGCAGCCTCCAATATTTGTTACAGCTCCTTTCAGTGACCTTCCTCAAAAAAAGTCTAACAGAAGTTTTGTGGCTGATTATATTTGGGTGGTGAAAGGTCAATATTACTCTGACCTCACAAAAAAAAAACGATTTCACTATTCACTAAAAAATATTTTTACAACTTGAACATGATATCCTGGAAACACAGAGTATTGTTATTATTGTTATTATCACATGATAATAACATTGTTATTTTTCATGTGATAAATGGTTTTAACATTGGAAAATGTTAATCTAGCTTGGCATTACTCAATTAGCACTGTCCCATTAGCCCAAAACAGCAGACAGCGGTCATATGCAGGAATTAAAGTGGGAGGAACGCAGTTCCGCCACCTCGGATAATTTAATAATAAATATATTCTTTCATACCAACGATACAGCACGATTATATTGTTAAAATAATTGGGGAGTTAATTTTCATGTGTACAGAGGTGACCAAGAAGCTATCAATTCTTGTCCAAAAAGTATTGCTACACCACAATACTCAATATGTTGTCCAACAGTGAGTCATTCTTCCCCGTTGCACTGACACTGGATTTTAGGGTTCCCCCACCTGCCAAATCCCACTTTATCCACTGGTCATGTGGCATGCAATGGAAACAGATTCACAAGTAATGTACATTATCATGTTTTCAATGTTTCAGACAGATTTCCTTGTGGGACCCTAACATGAAGCTAGGTGGTTATACCATATCAGAGTCTCTGCTTTAAAACAACTTGTACTAATAAGCAGGGTCTACAGACATGTTTTTACGATGGATGGACATCGAGGTACAGTAGGCTACAAAACAAGTAAAGCCCACCCAATACCCAAAGTAACCATCATGTCCTTGTACACGGGGGCAGCCGTGGCCTACTGGTTAGTGCTTCGGCCTTGTAACCGAAGGGTTGCCGGTTCGAACCCCGACCAGTAGGAGCGGCCGAAGTGCCCTTGAGCAAGACACCTAACCCCTCACTGCTCCCCGAGCGCCGCTGTAGCAGGCAGCTCACTGCGTCGGGATTAGTGTGTGCTTCACCTCACTGTTATGTGTGTTCACTGTGTGCTGTGTGTGTGTTTCACTAATTCACGGATTGGGATAAATGCAGAGACCAAATTTCCCTCACGGGATCAAAAGAGTATATACAGTACGTATATACTTGTTCGTAAAAATCTCCATTTTGGATGTCCACAGATCCAAGTAAACCAGCATTCTCTTTAGAAGGTTTTAAAAAAATATCTGTGTGGGCTAAAACACTGTTTATGTGTGGACGAAAGACCCAAACATAAAATATCTGGTTATGTGTGTACAGGGCCTAAGTTGTGCTAAATTTGAAATAACTCCCTCAAGGTGTTTCCAGGATATTGTGTTCAAGGTGTAAAAATACAGTAGGCCCATGGTGTTTTTTGAGAGGTCACAGTAACATTGACCACTCACATCTAATCAGTTCATCTTTGAGTGTAAGTGACTGTGCGTGCCGAATTTGAAAGAAAAAAAAACTTCCTATAGGCATTCCTCACAAGAATGTGAGGTCACAATGACCCTGACCTATGACCTTTGACCATCAAATTCAAATGAATTTGTTATCTGTGAGTGAAAGGCCCTTTCCGAAACTAGCTACACTCTCTCCCTAGCCACTTGCACTCCTAACCAAGTGTTAAAGGAACACGCCAACATTTTGGGAAATTATCTTATTGTCTCTGCCAGAGTTAGATAAGATGATACATACCCTTCTCATCTGTGTGTGTGCAGTACCTCAGTCTGAAGCACCCACTGTTAGCATAGCTTATCATAGTTCATTGAGGTGAGCAGTTCCAACTAGCCTATAGCACCCAAAAGTGATAAAAGAACTCCAACATTTTCCCATTTACATGGAGAACTCGATTTAGCTGTAAGGGTGATTCCCACCTGAGTGCACACCGTAACTTAGGGGAGTGGGTAGGGATTGGTTTCAGAAAGGGCCAGTGTGAATGTTTGTATCACATTTGCAATTATGTCAGGGATTTTTAGAGGTTTATTCACCACAATGGGATGTACATAAGGTCACAGTGACCTTGACCTTTGACCTTTGACTATCAAAATCTTACAAGTTATTATTTGAGTCCAAGTGACTGTTTCTAGCCCTGAGATATGTTGGAGATATCACATTTGCAAAAATTAGACCTACGGGTATACTGGTGTATGTCACCCGATGATGTCATTTTGAGCTACCTTAAGGAATATATTACACTCAGGACATTAAATGTAGCTTGGATTTGATCAGCAGACATGATTGATGATAATATATCTCCATTTGTCCACCATAAATGACCTAAGCATTATTTTCAACCAATCATTGAAGTAGATATGTATTTGAAATCACTGGCTGGATCACACTATTTAGGCGGTTGTCACGAAAAAAATAATAAAAAGGCCGAGCATTTTTCTTTTGATTTATGAAGTCCACAGATGGCCCTTTCATGTGCAGAAAGAATTTTGAAAAAAGGAGGTTGCTCATCGGAGATATTCAGGTCTGAATATTGCTATTTTTTGGGTATTTGCCAAAAAGCATGTGACATAGTGGACATGTGCAGTCCTGGACTGACACCCGTCACACCTTACGCCTTGTAACTCCAGTTTTAAACTAACCTTGGATGGACCTTTGATGGCATGGATTGTTACTTTGCTGTGTTTAAATCTGACAGCAGGAGGGTGAGTTTTTAGGTGGACCCTTCAAACTGTCCAAGTTTCATCAAAATCGGTGACGTAGCATGTGTCACCCCCGCCTGGTCCTCTCATGGACACACTCTTAAATGTAAAATATAGTTTAAATTCATGTTTATATTTATATTGGCTTGTAAATTAGGGCCCTTCATGTTTCCAAATACCCAATATGGTTCCATTGGTTAGCCTTTTAGCATTTGACGTGTGACTTGGAAAAAAGTTTATAAATGTGTGTTAGTCAAACTCACAATGCAGGAATTCCTCTCTGGTTCCAAAGGCAAAATAGCCTGGACTTAGTCAATATTGAGATGGAAAGAATCATCTTATAAACAACACTGACTTCAGGTGGTATTATTGTAAATATAACATCATTCTAACCGTCTGTTTTTGTTCTATCCATACACATGTGTGTTCTCACTTACTGTGTTCTATTACTAATATTTATTTTTTATTCTTTCTTTGTGTTGCCAAACTCTTAAAGCACTTTGAGCTGCACACTGTGAGAAGTGCAAATATTTTTTTTTATGAGTATTTAAGATAATATGGAGTAAACATCACATTGAGAAATACAATTTCTCTAATTAATAAGCGATCATATGTAAAATGTTGCCAGGATGTCACCAATCTGCAAAAGAAATCCCCATTACTTCTTGCTTGCTGTGACGATGTGGGGTTTGGCACCTCCTCATCACAAATGGTGCTTAGCTGAGGATCGAATGATAGTGGTTAAAGTTAAAAAGAAGCCACTGGTACAGACCTCCTAAAACATATTGTTTACAGAGATTGGTCATAAGAAAGGAGCAAGGTGACATCACACTGCTTAAGGAAAGACATAAAAGACCACGTCCCAAAACCACATGGAGTTCAGACAGAGCTGGGACACACTTGGGGAACCAATCATAGATCACTGAAAATGAAATCCCATGGTTCTCTGTATTTTTGCTTTCATCAGCCATTCAGGGTGAAAAATGTGGCATGCAGTCAAGCAAGATGAGCAGGAAGCAAACATTGTATAAATAGACTTGTGGTTTGTGTTGGAACTGCCTGTCTCCCAAGCAGGGAGTAAAACACTTTTTCTTTATCAGTAAAATAAGAAGTATTATTGCTCTGGATAATATATCGCTGGATTTGTGGAAGGAGAAGATATTGTAACTGTTTCGAACACAACTTGATCAGGATGTACAGGTGGCAGATATTCTTGGCTCTTTTCTCACTTGTCAAAGCTGCGGATACAGGTAATGATGATAATCAAATAAGATAATCAAATATAATGTAATGAAGATAATCAAATATAATGTAATGAAGATAATCAAATATATGACTTGTTATGGTTTTGCAGTGTCATACTGTGTTGCGTAGAATCCTACTGATAGTTTAGAATATTAATATTAATAACGATATCAAAGAAAATGATTTGCAGTTGAAATATGTCAGAGCCATGCTCAAATCAACTGTTTAGATGCCTCCTTGGCTATTAATTAAGAGGGTTGTTTTGATTTGCATTGTTAATCCTCTTTTCAATTAAATATCAGGCTAGTCAGAATGCATCAGTTTGTTTAATTGTTAAGGTAGGTATTTCAAAAGAGAGAGAACAGGATATGACAGCAGTACACAATGTGTACGTGTTTGCTCATAAGTGGGTATAAAGAAGTATATAATCAAACACCAATCTGATACCCATGTTGAACAATGATAATCAGCATGCCAATGACGACCCCCCCCCACAAGGTCTCTTTCCAACAAATCCAGTCCACTGTATGACTTTGACACCCCTGGTCTAGAGCAGTCACAGGACATCCACTGCACTGTCAGTGTACATTTCTCACCTTGAGAAGCTTGGCCACTCACTGTGATATTGACTTGACGTCGAGGGCAAGGCTGTGGTTAATCTGTGCTGGTGCTGGTGCTATCTCGGTGGGGCTGCCGGTCACAGGTTGTCCCTTTGCCATGACCGGGTGGCATTTCCAGACGACTTTGATATTTTCAAGCATCCCACAGCACAGTGTCCCTCTTCCCCACAAGCAAAGCAGTGGTTACAGTCAGTCTGGCCACTGGAGAATTCATTTAAATTTAAATTTATTGTGCTTATACTGGTTATACTGGTTATGGTCACGGGTTGAGTGTGTTGTCGGGGCAATTATTGCACTGTTTAAGCTTGAGCTTGCTGTATGTAGAAAATAGCTTACTGGTCTGTGATTCAAGGACATTTATTTGAGAGGCCCAGTCGGTTCCCATAGCATGTGTGTTGTCTGTAGGCCTACTGACTACTCCAGTAAATGTGTTGCCTTACAGCCTGCTAATATGCCTCCATCTAAACCCTCAGGTTCTCCCCTGCTAATATGCCTCCATCTAAACCCTCAGGTTCTCACTCCTTATGGATCATGGGAACATACATCAGAGGAAAGACTCCATTTCCAGAATTCTCAGTGTATCTGATGTTGGATGATATTGAGTTTGGGTACTATGACACAAATGAAAACAAAGCAATATACAGAGACATCCATGATGCCCCGTACAGCATAGTTGATGCAGAAGATATAGATTTTGCTTCATACTTTGAAAATTTGTATGACCGAGTTAAGCTTAGATCGTCCAATGTAAAGGACTACTTCAACCATACAAATGGTAAGCTGATCAATAAGAAACAGTGTCTGTACATTAAAAGTCGATAATAACTAACAAGCAATCAGCTGAAAGCAAGACTTAACATGCAAATGTTTGTACTAATAAAAGTGATATACATGCTATGCTATATTGCTATCGCCTGATGTGTTGGCCTTTCGGCATCATTGGGCTATTTGGTGGGGTTGTCATTCCTATGTCAAGGCATATCATTCCTAGAGTCCGTTCCATATGCTCTTACCACCTTTGGTCCACTCAGCAATGTTGTGATTATTGATACATACACCTTCATACAAGGTGCAGTCAGCGATCACATGTGATTTCAAGCCCATAGCATTTTTGCCACATTCGACATTCATCCTCTCACAATCCGCTAGCTGCCCATTCCAGCAGCCCAGGCTCCACTTATTGGACACAGTGGGTGGGCACCTTGTCCCCCAGACAAAAACAAAACCCAGTGTGGTGTTTCTCTGGGAATACTGAAGGGAGGAGTGAGCTACGTCTCTGGTGTGTTTTGTTTGGTCCTTGTGTAACGGAGGCGAACTGAGCTAGCGTGCTAGTTGCCCGTGTAAATCCTCACAGCCCTAACCTTAAGAACGTTTCTAACCGCTGAGTTGGAAGCCTGGGCTTTTAGCTCAGTGGTTAGAGCGTTCGACTCCCATGCCGGAGAGTGTCGAGGTGGTGGGTTCGAGGGCCGTGAGCGGCGGACGAATTACGACCTCTGTTACACTTGCTTAATATATCATATGTTGTTTTTGACAGAAGAGTCTGGTAATAAATTTAAATATAAACAAACAAACAAATGTATCTTCCTGCTCGATCGCTGACTACACCTTTAAGCTTTTTTGTGGGAGGGTTTTGTGCAGGAAGTTATTCTTCAAACCATAAAGTCATTTAAAAATAATATTTTAAGAATGTTTTATAAAAGTTGTAAAAGATTTTGAAAAGTTTATAAAAAAGAAACCATGGTTAATGTGTCCATTTGGAAACATTGTTGTTTTCCCAGATGTTTATGTTTATCAGAGAGCTATTGGATGTGAGCTACTGGGCGATGATCGTCCAGGACCAATGTATACTAAGGATGCTTACAATGGGGAGACTGTAGTTGTAGACCAATACGATGCAGATCAGGATGCTCTTCACATTAATTGGAGATGGCCAGATATAAAGGATAAAACATGGATTCAACAAATCAACCTCCCCTTGCAGTACAGAGTCCTTTACCCCTCCTGCATCAATTTTCTCCAAAGGCATCTGGTCAAACAAAAGAACCGTGCTCTGAAAAAAGGTAACCATTGTGCAGTGCTTGATAGGAGACTACTGAGCTCCCTGTAGACCTCCTCAATACATTTATCAGAAACCAACAGTGATTATGCACACAATGTGTTGTGACATGATATTGGCAATGAAAAACAAAAACAGGTTTTGACATGAAAAGATTTCATGACATGCAGCCATTTATCACAGGAATTATCTAATGAGTGTGTAGTTGCACATTTCTAAAATATTGCATACTGCATTTAGTATTCCATTGTAACACCAAACCCAGTCAGACACCAATCAAAAGAATCTGTGACATATTGATGGTAGTACCATGATGTTTAATAATCTTTTCCCACCACAGTGAAGCCCAGAGTCAGGCTGCTCCAGAAGACACTCCCAGACTGTGGAGGGGCCAAAGTGACCTGCCTGGCCACTGGTTTCTACCCCCGTCACATCAACCTGACCCTGCTCAGAGACGGCCAGCCTGTGTCTGACCACCAGATCACTGGGGGGGAGCTGCTACCTAATGGAGATGAGACGTACCAGATGAGGAAGAGCCTGGAGGTCAGTGCAGAGGAACTACAGCATCACCACTACACCTGCACAGCTGAACACCTCAGCCTGGACAACAAGCTGGACATTGGCTTAGGTATTACCTGGATGTCAGGAGTATGTTTTGTGTTGAGTTAAACCCTTACTGTATTGTAATATTTATAACAACAATATACAACAATATTAATATTATTTTTTTACTGTTGCTGGCAGAGCGTGAGTGGGATTCAGGAACAACAATCATATTGTCATCTGTGAAGGCTGTGGCACTGTTGGTGTGTGTGGTTGGAGCCACATGTGGCGTCATTATATGGTGGTGGAGGAGACGCACAGGTACAGTACACCTGTGTTATCATTATATGGTGGTGGAGGAGACGCACAGGTACAGTACACCTGTGTTATCATTATATGGTGGTGGAGGAGGAGACGCACAGGTACAGTACACCTGTGTTATTATTATATGGTGGTGGAGGAGGAGACGCACAGGTACAGTACATTAGTGGCTACTGTGGTTCTAACTGGCTATTTGGTTTGGAGTCATTCAGACATCAGTGAGCTTGCAGAAGTGGAAGAAGAACTGCTATGCTGGCATATTATAAGATATCACTAGAAAGTTAGTCACTATTGTGTTGTAGGTCACAAAAGCCTTGCCCTGTCCTTTATTGATAATGACTTTAATGTTAATACCAATTTGGCACAGTTTGGTACTAATCTCCATAGTCTTTTGGGAGCCATTAAAGTGCTAGTTCCATGATCATTATATGGTCTAAAAAGTCATGAAAACATGTTTGGACTCTCTGTTGAACATCTTTCCCCATTTCAGACAGTTAAACGGGAATATTGGTAAAAAAAAAAACAAGAGTATAGAGCAGTTCTGCACCTTTTGAAATGCAGTTTAGTTTTTTGGTGGCTGCAGTTAAATCAGTAATGACATCATATCATTCAAAATATCTGTTCAGACTTTGCACTATGTAATTCTGTGTAGTTCCATCTGCCCTTCATCTCCCATGCACATGTAACCACGGGGAACCAGATGAACCAGTTAGATGAACACATTAGAAATGTTTTAGTGGTGTTATGCTCCGTATCCTTCACCTGTTAACTTGTGATGTATCACTGTATCATACTGTAGGTCAGGCCTCCCAGGCATCACAGTCGAGTACCTACACGTCTGCTCCAAGTAAGTAGCTCCTACAAGGTGCAAACACACACACACACACACACACACACACCTCAGCTAAATCGTCAGTGGCTCTGACACAAATTCTGCACAAACCTGTTATAGATTCTCTATATAAAAAAGTGGTGATTTCTTGTGGCTTGTCATATCCAACATAAATCATCTTACTCTGCATCTGTATTCCAACAGTGGATTGTTTGAGGGCAAAAATAGCTGAATGTATTTTATTGTGGCAGCAGTACTATGCACCTGCATCCCTTACAAGCAAGAGCTGCTAAATGCTCTACTGATCACTGAAGTAGACTTGTTAGGATGCTGTGGAGTGGATGACACTCATTGTCCAAGATGTTGATCAGTTTGTTCAGGGTCATTTTGTGAGATATTGAAGTGATGCACTCCAGTTCAGCTCCCACTACAGAGCCAGCTTTCCTTACCAGCCTGTCAAGTCACCCCGCATCCTTCTTCTTTGTGCTTCCTCCCCAGCATACCACTGCATAGAAGAGGACGCTGGCAACAACAGACTGGTAGAACATCCTGAGGAGCTTGCTGCACACATTGAAGGACCGCATCCTCCTCAGGAAGTACAGCCTGCTCTGCCCTTTCTTGTAGAGTGCGTCAGTGTTGGCTGACCAGTCCAGTTTATTGTCCAGGTGGAGACCCAGATACTTGTAGGTGCTTACCACCTCCACATTGACCCCATCAATGGAGACTGGTAGCAGAGTGGGCTTAGACCTGCGGAAATCCACCACCATCTCCTTGGTCTTTGAAGTGTTGAGTTGAAGATGATTGAGTAGGCTGAAGTTGACTGATTAGTAGTATTGAAGTAGACTGATTAGGATGCTGTACTGATCACTGAAGTAGACTGATTAGGATGCTGTACTGATCACTAAAGTAGACTTATTAGGATGCTGTACTGATCACTGAAGTAGACTTATTAGGATGCTGTACTGATCACTAAAGTAGACTGATTAGGATGCTGTACTGATCACTAAAGTAGACTTATTAGGATGCTGTACTGATCACTGAAGTAGACTTATTAGGATGCTGTACTGATCACTGAAGTAGACTTATTAGGATGCTGTACTGAACGCTGGCGTTTATTAGGACTTATTAGGATGGCTTTACTGATCACTGGCTTTTATTAGGATTTATTGGGATGGCTTTACCGATCACTGGCGTTTATTAGGACTTATTGGGATGGCTGTTCCCCTGCCTCTTGAGTTTGAGTACAAAATTTGGATTTGAAGAGGGAATGTAAATCATGAAGACGACTGTTCTGTTTGAACCAAACTGACAGCCTTTTCTTCTCTTCTCCGTAGATGCAGATCTGGACTGAAGAGAAATGATGGAGCAAAAAACACATCGTAAAGATGCTTCATGTCAAGTTCATGCAAAAGATCTTTCAGAGATGTATTTAACACTGTTTGAGAATTGTTCCTTTTAAGCTCATCCTTGTTTTTTCTTCAATCTCAACCTTATTATTCATGAAAAAAATGTGTTGAGATATGTTTGTGGTAAAAACACATTTTCACTGTTTTTCATGACTATTTTTCCAATTGCTGACTATGTTCCCCTATAAATGGAAAATGGTCGTTTCACTTGCACAATTAATTTCACCAATTTTGTCAAAATTTGCCGATTGTGGTTTTTACTGCCCTTAGAATAGTTTTTGAGGCTTCTTTA
The DNA here is from genome assembly GCF_046254945.1 of Alosa pseudoharengus. Lineage (NCBI taxonomy): Eukaryota > Metazoa > Chordata > Actinopteri > Clupeiformes > Clupeidae > Alosa > Alosa pseudoharengus. The sequence goes on from NW_027468848.1 coordinate 6,666,764, forward strand.
TATTCTGCTGCTTCCACACAGGATGACAATCTACCAAACAGGGGAGACACAGTAGGACACACTATGGCAAACACACCTTTTATTTCTGCAAAGACAGACAGGCCAATCAGAAGCTGACTTTACATTCACAGCTGATTACAGAGTATTTTAAAAATATTTTCTTATTTTTCTTGGTCTGTATCAATGTAGTGAAATAAGATATACAAGTTTGCACCCGACTCACAACAGCTTCACTGATGATCCTTCACCTACCCAAAACCCAGGGTAGAGTGGGTGAGTGAATGTGGTCTGGACTTTGTGCAGGAGGGTCATTGTGTCAGAGATGCTGTAGAAGGCCAGAGTTCCTGCCCTGTGATCCACATACACTGCTATTCTGGAGCTGGCCACTAGAGGGAGTTTAGTCTTTTCCTTATTGTGCCAGAAATAGGAACAGGACCTGCGGAGGTACAGACTCCAGGACTGATCATTATATCCAAACCAACAGTCATCAGCCCATCCTTTCCTGCTGATGCTTTTATATGACACTGCTATATCAACCTCCCCACTCCACTCCACCTCCCAGTAGCAGCGTCCAGACACACCCTCTCTACACAGTACCTCATACCACTCCTCAAATCTCTCTGGATGATCAGGATAGGACTGGAGCTCTTCTCTCCCCTCCACCCTCCTGTCCCCCTCAGGCAGATGGAGGTATCGATTAGCTGTGTTTGGATCCAGTGTGAAGTGACAGGAATCTGATGAAGGAGAAGACAACACAAAGGACAGAATGCTTCAATGTTAAGAGAGTGCGTGTGTGTGTGTGTGTGTGTGTGTGTTTGTTTGTTTGTTTGTCTGACTAATGCATGTTGGGGTTGTCTACATATGTGTGTGTGGGATTTGTGTGTTCTAATCGTGTCTGTATGATCTCAAATTGTAAACAAAGGCCTTTCACCTGGTAGCACAACCCCCAGCATACTGAAGGGCCAGACACACACATTCCTGCACCCACCTTTGCCTACACTATGCACTGCTGTACACTCCAAACCCCATTTCAGCTCATCTACATGCTGCTCCAGGAGCACAAAGAGGCGGGTGCACATTGATTGGCTGTTCAGTTCATATAACCAGTTTGGCCAGAATCACAGACTGAACCTTTAATGATGCATGCAACTGGACAGGAGTGACCCATCCATCTTTACTGGCGGACATCCTTTCTGTATGGACTCAACCTGACCTGCTGTCAGCTAAACCCTGCAGCATCAGAATGACTGGACTGGGCTACATCTACAGGGGAATCATCTGCTTTGCTCGTTATTATGAGTCTCACATGCCTGTCACGGAGCCAAAACGTGTCCACGCAAAGTGCAGCCAGCCAAACGCCGACGCTAACATTCAAACTGTCCTGCCGCTGTTCTCCGTGTCATATCACTGTCATTACCGTTTGCTCTGTTGTATTCCTGGTTCACTATTCACAATGTTACCACAGTTTGCCATAAATACCAGCTAACATACATTGTTGTTTAAGGTGCAGGGAAAGGCCTACCGGCATTCTTAAGTAGCAAATGTTTGTGCATGACTCCATTCAAATTACTCAAACTATATACATTGTCATTTCCATCTCACATCTGTATTAACGTCTTCTTGTAGCAAGTAATGAAACTATCCACACTGGCTGTCAAACTTCTCATTTATTTGGTTAAAACTTTGTCATTACAACTCTGTACACAGCTAACTCACCACTGTCCCAAACTCCTTCCTGGTTTCACGTGGGGAAGCCGAGGGAATAGGCCTTTATCACGGCAGCCAAAGTAGGAAGTGAACAGTCATGTTCCTGTGTGAGCACAGGTGTTTCTCATTAAGTGTCAGATTCGGCCACAGTTACTTCAACCAGAGGCCTCGTTAATGTTTTTAGGAACACCTGTGGTTTGTCTGCCAACAGGAAATTGAACAGCCCTGCTTTAGCTGCCTGTGGGCTGCCGTGATAAAGGCCTATTGTTCCACTAGGTTAATGTAGAGGGGTTCTTAATTGATTTTTGTTAGCAATGGGGCAATACAGTGGGAGGGGCTACAGCTAGCCTAAGCAGAGACTTTCTAATATGGAGACACAGCACTCAAAAAATCCTCCATAGAAATGCATGGGGCTAGTTTGTAACGCCGTTGTCTACACATATCCCACCCCTTCTTCGGCAAAACGTCAACATGTGAATACATTGAGCCAATCATGTGGTGTGATGTGAATACATTGAGCCAATCATATGGTGTGTTGTGAAGACATCGTGCCAATCATGTGTTGTGAACTCGCCACTGAAGCAAGATTGGTGTCGTGAAGCCTTGCGCACGCGCATTTCTGCCGAATAGGATGCCCGATAAGTGCCCAAAAAGCATTGCAATATGGCCACCGAGTGGAGGGACTTGCCTAAAAGGACTTTGGCCTAAGGCTGTATTAGGCCCCATGGCCTCAGTTGCGAGAAGTCTGTGCAGAGAGAGAGAGAACTGTGACATGGAATTGTTGATTGGTAAAGTGTGCAGGGTCTTGAAAGATGTAGCCTGGCAACTTAATGCCTATTTATTTTCGTTTTGAACAGTTTTTGTTTTGCATTTTTGACTATCCTGACACTGTAAATATTTCCACGTATTAGAAAAATATATTTGAAAAAAAAAAAAAAAAAGACTTTTTAGAAAACTTGCATCTTCCCTGACTCCGCCATCGGTTATCCTGCCACAATGCCTTTATGTTTTAATGTTCAGACTTCAGGTACTACCAACACAACTTAAAGGAGCACTCCAGCTTTTATTTCAACCTTGGCCCTATTTGTTTACATTTACACTAAGGCTACAAAATTGGTGCAGTATTGAGTTAGAATGCTAAAACCGTCAACCTAGAAAAGGCCATACCACGGTACTGTTGCGCACTTGTAAACATCGCTTGTACTTCCTTACTTGTAAACAAGTACACTTATTAGGCCCAGCATGTTATTAAATGTGTCTGGTCTCCTATACTGTCTGATATACCAACTAATCAGTTTGGAGCCTGTTGTCAAGTAATCAGAAGAACACGCAGCTCCCATGTGATAATGGACTAGAAGGCTGTGACTGGTATATGAGGTTGGACACCTGTTGGACATTAGTATTTTTATGTTACCGCTAAGAGAACTCCTAAATCACACTTAAACATGTTTTAAAAGAAGATTACTACTAAAGACTTTTCACAAAGCTGCTGAGATCAACCTTTACTCAGGAAAAGAGACAACACTGAGGCTATAAAGGTTATGCTGCTTAAGTGAATTTTCAGATAGACAAATTAGAATAAAAATGGCATGCTGCAAATTAAATTAAAGGAACACCCATCTATATGATGACACATTTGCTCATTCATTTTAATTTGATGCCCACCAAAAAGTTACATTCAGTTTGATTTCAATAATAAATGGATGTTTGAATAGATGACCATTTTAGGACACTTATATACATTGTAGTTTTATATGGATGTTGCATTGGGGGTCGACACAAAATAAAGGCCAATCACCTGTTACTGCTTCTTATCAGGAGTTATAGGAATCATGATTATGTGGTGGAAACTTTGCTTCCTCTACCCATGAACTGTAACACCCACAAGCATATGTTGAACTGCTTAAACATGGTAAAGTATTCTGAAAATTTGATTGCAATGAAATTTGACTTTTGATCTGGAATTTTGAAGTAGGCCTATATGTAAGATGTGTGTGACAATACTCACATTGTAGGAATTCCTCTCTGATTGTAGGTTCAGGCAAAATAACCTGGACTTTCACAGGACTAGTCACTATTGAGATGGAAAGAATCACATTATAAACAACACTGACTTACATAAGTGGTGTGAATGTCAACATTGTATCAACCTAACCTTTGGTTTTTATATCAGTCAATTACAGTATGTGTCAGGAATATCAGGAGTGTGAGCAACCTGCTGCAGATATCTTCACGACTTCCTCTTTGCAGAAAACGTCCAGCCACCCCTTTAGCCAGGAGACAGATTTATTTACAGCCTCAAAAGAAAGGCTTTGCTTAATATAGATCCTGGACACGTCTTTAGTCTCAGGTGTGTTGCTCACTGACTGGAAAGTCTAAACACAGACACATTTTAGAGAGTGAGAGAAATAGAGAGAGGGAGAAAGAGAGAGAGAAAGAGAGAGAGAGAGAGAAAGAGAGGTGTGGGGGTGTTAGGTTGTGGGGACACTAGTTACAATGTCAATAAAATAAATGATTTACATTCTCAATACAATTATTTATCTAAATGTTTCAATCTTTATATTGTACATGAAACCAGCTAGATATTAGGGATGGGTGATAGACTATCTGTGTCATGGTATTTCAGATTTGTACTGTATCCAATGTAGGCCTACAGCAATGTGCACAGTATATGAAATGACCTTTCAACATATTGTTTAAGCATACAGTTGAAACAATTCAAATTTAAAGGTAAACTATGCAGGTTTTTTAGCTTCATATGCAAGTTTTTTAGCTTAATTTACCTTAATTTAACAGCGCCTGTGAGCGGAAAAAACACCCTTGCAACTGTGGGCCGGCGGGCCGACGGCCTCAGGAAGTATAACGAGTGTAACGAATTGCTTTACTGCATTCAAATACACATACACGCCAGGCACCGGCTAGAAAAAGGTAGCGATGGAGTTTCTCAGACATTCGTCATGATAGAGCCAGCGAAAAACAAGCAAAAACCGAGAACACAGTAAGGAAATGGCCAATACTGCATAGTTTACCTTTAACAATTACACTGATTTTGTATTATTACAAAACCTTTCTTTACAGATCTGAAAGGCCATGGGTCTGTTAAAGTGCTGCATAAGGTAGATTAATGCCATCAGCACACCCTGTTCCCTCATAACCTATCAGCAGTTACCTTGAGGAAATGAATGGGGTTCTCTGTGTGTGAAAGCTGCTCCAGCTCAGCATCTCTCCTCTTCAGCTCAGCAATCTCCTGCTCCAGTTGCTTCAGATGTTCTTCAGCCCGACTCACCTCAGCCTTCTCCTGAGCTCTGATCAGCTCTTTAACCTCAGAGCGCCTTCTCTCAATGGAGCGGATCATCTCAGTAAAGAACGTCTCACTGTCCTCCAGTTCTATTTGTGCAGAACTCTGACACGAGACACATAAAGACACAGGATCCATCTAACTCACTCAGCTCTTCCACAAAACCTGTTACCCACAGTGTAAGAGCATTACTCCTCTTTGGCTAATTGGACCAAAAGAGCCCTAGTCCCTAACTTTCTAGCTAACTGGACAAGAGTCTGAAATGGCTCCTCCAGCAGCCAGCTGTTCTCTCCTGTGGTCAGTACTCACCTTGAGCGTCTCCACTGCCTTCCTCAGCTCCTGCAGCTCCTTCTCTCTCTCCAGGATTCTCTGCTGAAATTTCCTCTGGGTCTCTGTCAAGTGTGTCTATGTTGAACAAATGCATCACATCCACACAGCAGTTATCATAGAATTACTATCTTTGTTAGCAGGGCTGGCTCTAGGCAGGGGCAAGTGTGGGCTAAGCCCGAACACTTCGATTGGGCATCTGCAGAGTGCACAGCCTCAAACCCAGCTTGGATGTAGCCAGCTGGTAGCTGTGCAGAATGTATGTACCCCCCCCACTCCCAATCTGAGGTGCTGTGATTTGCGGGTTCGAGTTCTGGTGAGTGCAGAACTGAGGCTAGAACCGGCCCTGCCTGTTAGACAATTCCTCGAGCGCAAACTACTTCATCAGGGTGAGTTCATGAACACATGGCTAAAGTGTTGATCTTTAATGTTACTGATGAGCCGATTACTAAGAAGGCTGTCATTACAGGCTGTGACCATCTGGTTTTACAACTTCTATATAGTAAAGTGATTTTATGCCGTTATTATTTGCTCTGGAACTCTAGAATGAGTCTAGCCTGCTTCATTCCAGTTACACCATATAAGAAAAATAGGAGAGAGGCCGCACTATGCATACATACTCTTTTATTTGCACATACGCGTTTCGGCGTGTGCCTTCTTCAGTGTGCACCATATAGCCATGTTGAACTACAACTCCTGTCCTTACCTGTTTCTCCTTTCTCCCTGCAGACGCTGACACAGTGTCATGGCCTTTGTGTTCATCCACCATACAGAGAAAACAAACACAGGTTTGGTCTGTACGACAGAATATCTCCAGAGGCTTCTCATGTTGGATGCAGACCCTCTCCTGTAGCTGACCTGTGGCATCCACCATCTTGTGTTTTCGTCCTGGATTAAGTTCATTGTGAACTTTATAGTGAGTTTCACAGTAAGACAACAGACAGTCCAGACAGGACTTCACAGCTTTGAGTTTTCTCCCAGTGCAGACGTCACACTCCACATCTCCCCCATCACACACAACAGGAGCAGGAACAACAGGTTGAATTCTGGTCTTCCTGAACTGCTCGACAAGCTCAGCAAAAACATTATTTTTGTTTAAAACGGGTCTTGGAGTGAACGTCTGTCTGCACTGGGGGCAGCTGTAGACTCCCTTCTGGTCTTCCTGATCCCAGCAGTCCTTAATGCAGCCTATGCAGTAATTGTGTCCACAAGGAATAGTCACTGGATCTTTCAGCAGATCCAAACAAATAGGACAAGTAATAAAAACGTCCTGATTATCTGATATCACCTCTGCCATTCTTCTTGAGCACATACAAAGACTTTACAAAGCTACAACACTTGGCCTACTCTACACACACTAGTTTTGTTTCTTAATAATTTGCGTGCAATAGCCTACCTTGCAAAACATTTCCTTGTTATGTGAGAGGAGGTCAATGTCCAATCCACCTACTAATCATTGACAAAGATTGCCACCGACAAGATAACAAAGCAGCGCTAATACGAAGGCCATGGCCATTTAACCCTTGAATGTGTGGTGAGGGTGGGGATGGGACCCAGTGGGACTCGGGCCTCGTCAGCCAATCAGCTTTAACTTTGGTCGGGCGCTTAGACCCGGCCCTTTCAGGAAGCTCAAAATAGAAACAAATTCCCTCCGATTTTCAATTATTTTTCTATCCAACAGTTGCACAAATACAACGTTGGGAAGACAACTCCAAAATCATAATTATGCATTTATTTGATGAACAAATCGAACTGTTAATGTGACTGACTACTATTGCAAAGACCCTGTTCTTATGATAACATGATAATGAAATAATTATGCAAATCTCTACAAGTTGGCATACAGTATAAGACATGAAGGGATTGTGTTAAAACCTTGGTAAATGAGTTCAACCTCAACCTGTGTGGTCATTTTATTTAGTTATGTAGCTTTATGAAAAGATATTCTTATTATTCTTATTATTATGTATGAAAACATATTCTGTAAATTGTCTGAGGTCCATGTGCTGAAATAGCAGGGGTAGCCTAATTATAGCTAAGGCATACACATGCTTAGGGGCCAGGAGTTTACATACAAGGACATGTATGCATAGAAGAGACTGGACATCCCCAGCTGCTGTTCAGCAGCATCAGAGGTCATTAGAAGGAAAATACCTAGGCACATACTGTATGTACTTGTAAAAGACGACACAGGAGATATTTTCTATTCTGAGTTCACACAAACAAGTGACGACATGAGAAGGTATAAGAACCATGTACAGAGAGTCAGAAGCAGCTTGCTTCGCGAACCAATGCTCTGGGATGCATTAAAGCCATCATCTGCAGTATTCATCTACGTTGTTTGGAATTCTTGTTTGTATTATTTGATTACAAAAAACCACCACACCTGCAGCAGCCTTTAAACTATGAAAAACAAACACATTTGCACTGTTTAACATTAGCCTGTAATAGTGTTTGTCTCTGTCACAGCAGAAGAGAAACAAAACAAGACAGATGCAAAACAAACTATCCAGACTGATCCAATTCTATGTGTTTGTGGCCTTTGTGTTTGTATGTGGTTTGTGTGTGTATTGCAGTCTGAGCACATAAAGCTTTTCAGTTCCTGCCAGCACCAAGTGAATATAAGTTCCAGGTTACATTAACTATTAAAGCATTTGATCCAGTCATCTGGTGAGCCTTTATTGGGGCTGGTTTAAGCTAAACTCATCCCTGATGTTGTCAGTCTGAGTTGTGGTTCAAAGTTTTACTGATGACTGACCATGATGAAAATTAGTTATAGTTAAATAGTGTGTGGGTGAATTCAAAAATAGTATTTTACAATATAGCACTAAAAGGTAGGAGTTGAGTTCCATGTAACATGAAGTATTAAAGTACTTGACTTAGGGATGATGACCCTTTGATGTTACTTCCTGCTAATGTGTTTGTAGGAGACCTCCACACTCCACTCCACCGCCCAGTAGCAGCGTCCAGACGCCCCCTCTCTGCACAGCACCTGCTGCCAGCCGTCACAGAGCTCTGGGTGGGACTGGTCCTCGTCACAGTACGTGTACGTCACTCAATGTGTAAGTGTGTGTCTCTCTCACTCTCACTCTCTCTCTCTGTGAGTGTGTGTGCGTTTGTAAGTCATTTGGTAAGACCTCATCTCTGGTCTCAGGTTCAGGAGCCAGAACACTCTGAACTTTAATCACTGAGGAGAAAAAGAAAGGAGAATTAGTGTTCTCAGAGTGTCTCAACATTCTCATTCTATTAGCTTGTGTAGGTTCAGACATTAAACAGGACATATTTTACCCTTTTTTCCACAATGTTAAATAGTTTATTGTGGTAAATAGAACATGTGTGTCTGGTCCAACCCAGTGTAGGAGGGCCCATCAGTACCTGAGGAAGGTGTGTTGAGGGCCCATCAGTACCTGAGGAAGGTGTGTTGAGGGCCCATCAGTACCTGAGGAAGGTGTGTTGAGGGCCCATGAGTACCTGAGGAAGGTGTGTTGAGTGGTGTGAGAGGGAGCGCTGGTCCTGATGAGGCTCCTCCCTCAGCTCCTCAGCCTGCTGCAGCTTGGTCTTCTCCTCAGCTCTCCTCACTATGGAGCGCAGGTGGTCACTGAAGATCATCTCACTCTCCTCCAGAGAGCTGCCAGGAGACTACGCTATGCTAGTCCTCTTCATATATAGCTGGTAGGAGACACACACTACGCTAGTCCTCTTCATATATAGCTGCTAGGAGACACACACTACACTAGTCCTCTTCATATATAGCTGCTAGATGTACATGTCCAGTCCTGGCCTTGTAAATAGGAAAGAGACGTAGTGGCTCGGACGAAACCCATAATCAGTTCCAGCCAAAGACGTTTGACCAGAAACTTTTACAGGAGGTCTCACCAACTGACTGGAGGAGAGCCCTGAAATGCTTCCTACAGCAGCAGCAGACAGATATTGACTGTGGTCCTCTCAGGCAGGCAGGGTAGAGAATAGTCTATCTGAGGATGTCACACTGATACCCCTGACAGTTGGATCAGAGGGGAACTACGGATTTCACTCCGGTTTACGAACTGGATCCATCTGTCCTCTCCTGTGGTCAGTACTGAGTGTCTCCACAGCCCTCCTCAGCTCCTGCAGCTCCTTCTCTCCCTCCTGGATCCTCTGCTGAGATTTGGTGTGAGATTTATGGAGGTGTGTGTGGGTGAGCACCAGCTGAGCCATCAGGGGGCTCTTGTTGGGGCTCTCTGTGGGGGACGTGTGTCTGCGCTGGGGGCAGCTGTAGCAGCCTCTCTGCTCGTCCTGGTCCTAGCTGGTGATGCAGCCCATGCAGGAGTTGTGTCCACAGGGAATGGCCACCAGGTCACTCAGCAGCTCCAAACAGATCAGACGGCAGACCGAGTCCTGCTTCTTCAGAAACACGACCGCCACTCACACTCTGATGTACACATACACACACAGTCACACAAATGTACTCTCTCTCTCTCACACACACACATGCATACACATGAACACTTCATACAGCATCTACCATACTCAAAGGCCGATGTCCAACACTCACACATACAGTACATACACACACACACACACACACACTCTCAAAGACACAGAAAGATACTCTCTCTCCCTCTCTCACACACACTGGAGTGTATTTGGCATAGGATCTGTGTTCTGCAGTGGTGTCCTGAGGAAGCGCAGGAGTGAGCAGAGATCAACAAAGTGTACAACAAGCCCAACACAAACACAAACACAGATCCATTGTCTGGTCATTCTTTATGTCCCCTATCAGATATGATTTATCTGTGCTCTTGTACCTCATGTTACACTGAAAATAATAACTAAAGAAATTAGGGGGGGGGGGGGGGGTATTTAGAATATCACACAAAACTGACCAATGTATTTATTTGTGGTAAAGGCTGTTTGGAGTTGTTTACTGAGGTTTTGAGGCTTCTTTATATTTTGTTGCTTCCACACAGGATGACAATCTGCCAAACAGGGGAGACACAGAACACACTATGGCACACACCTTTTATTTCTGCAAACAGGCCGATCAGAAGCTGACAGTGTTGGGAGTAATGCGTTACAAAAGTAATGTAATTACTGTAATATATTGCTGTTTGCGGTAACGCGGTAATGTAAGGCATTACAAAAAAAAATTGGGTAATATTTACTGGTACAAACTTCAGTAACGCGCGTTACAATGCAGTTTAACCCAAAATTAAGCGCTTGTTTTGTTTTGATACATATTCGCAAACACCACGCGAGAACAACAGAGGAGAAAAAATCCGCGCAAAATAGTAGAACGTTATCTCCTGATACTGGTTGAATATGACTGTGGCTGCAGCAGACTCGCAGGCGGACTCTATTTGCTGGATGGACATAAGCCTACGCTCATTATTTTCAGCTTGTCAGAGACAAGGCTATGAAGAACATAATAGTTAGTGCACTTTGTGTGCGAAACCGAAAGATCTCTCAGCTCGCGAAATAGCACAAGTAAATTAATGAAACATCTAAAGTAGTGCCACGCTAATCTTTTTGATTCTTGATAAAACACAAACTATGCTGTTGTGCATGTCAGCTTTGTGCTGTGAACTTTAATTGAAGAGAATAAAGCGATAGAAATGCAGAAAAAGATTGTGTAGCCTGGCAGTGCCACCGCTTCCACCACGCGCATCACGCACTTTGCTGTTGGGCACCAAAGGACAGAGGGGGCACCCAAATGTAACCAATGAATAGTAGATTTACTGCAAACTGCGTTTCACTCTTCATCAATAACGTTTACAATGTCAAAATTCACTAACACGATGTTACATGCGAGTTTGATACCTTTTGGGTTCTCTCAATCACCACGTAGTACTAGAATTGGTGGGTCTTCAATCATTCGTTTTCCAAGCATTTAGGCTACATGAAGCACATGATATGCTGAGTCGACTGAAACGCATTCCATTCAGATAGCTAGGTGGATACCAGGCTCATAATTCACTTGTATTCACGAAATGTGAAGCAACATGTCATTGCATACTTCCATTTCCAAAGCAAGGAAGGTTGCTTAAAACAACTTAACATTGTGCATATTATTGTTAATATTGTGCTATCAATGTAACTCAAACAAATAAGGCTTGTAAACAAGAGCTAGCAAAAGGGCATTATGACAACGTAAAGATCAATGCTCTTAAAGTGACAGTGCACCATTTATAAGTAAAACAGCATTTCTTCAGAAATTAATGTTTAAAAATACACAGTAATGGTCTGTAAATAATAGGCCTTTTTTTTTACTTTAGGTGTTTAAGTTATCATTTAAATGTCACTCACTCAAAGCCACTCACTTAGGGCACCGAAATGGCCAGCAGGCCACCATCTTGACATGTCTTTATTAAAGGAACAGTATGTAAAAATTGTATTTCAATTAATCATAAAATTGCCCTGATATGTCACTAGACATTACAAAATCATGTTCATTTCAAATACTTATATCACTGACAACAGTAGTCTGGCCAGGATATTGTCATTTAAAAAGTGAAGTTGCAGCCCTCAACTGATGTTGATGTTGTCATGTTGTGTTTTGGCCTAATGCGCCACCCTCCACCTATCTACTAATCACAAAGTCAGTAGTGTTTCGTCATCCGGTTGCCAACTCTGCCAGTCAGAGGGGAGGGGAAGTGGATACACCGCTCTACAGTAATTTGAAAGTGATTGTAGTACCCGTTTTGGCCACAATCTTACATACGGTTCCTTTAAGCTTTGATTTACAATATAGTAGGCTCTCTATTGATTTTAATGAGTAGGCCTAGGCCTTAAAGTTCAATATTTCTATCACAATTTACCAGACTTTGACCTTTTGTCGGCTTAAAAAAAAAATCTGACTATGATTGTTCCTTGTATTGCATTATGAGCACTGCGCCTATTGCATTCTACTGTTGCCTTAAGCCTAGCTCAGTCATTATGCTATACCACATCTCCCTCCATTGGAAGAGCAAGCTGCATTGAGCATAATAAACTGCATTTAGAATGGCAAATCCATATTTCTAGATATTTTGGTGAAAGTAACTTAAAAAAAAAAAATATATAAATGTTCGTCATTTATTTTTTGGTCTGTATCAACATAGTAAAATAAGATTACTAGTTCAAAATGTTTTGTACAAAATATTGTGTGGGTGCAAAGAGTAACACACATTGTTGTATTAATGAGAGCTGAGTGAAACTTCAGGCAAACATTCAAACTTATATTTTAACTAGATTTTTTCCACAAAAGTAAGTCACACTTGTCAAATTGTGTTCATTTCCTACTTTGTTCCTGCTTAGCTTCAGTAACTCAGCAAAGTCAGGGTATCTGCTGGTCTGGCTGCTGGCTAAAAACAAAAGGTGAAAGGCATATATGATTCTAACAGTCTCACAGAAGTGCATTATGCACACTCAATTCTCACTGGTATCTGCTAGACAACAAGTACCAAAACATGATAAGTTCATAGATTTCACATGTGTATGTGTCATACGTATGATAACTGTGAATGTATGTGTGTGTGTGAATATCTGTTTATGCACATGTGTGCATATGTAATTGGTTAACATGACCCCTGGAGGCAAACATATGCAAAAAATTGGTCATCCTAGGCCCTACGGTTCTCAAGATATTCACAGAAAACTCTGTTGGTGTACGGTCACTAAATGTACACATAAATTAATTTATTGTATGGCCCCCCCATGAACGAAAGTTCACGAAACTTGGCATGCATTCAGAGAGTGTCATAATGATCCTACAATTTCAATTTTGTGCAGTTTTGACCATGTCAGCCAGAGATATTGTGATTAAAACACCTACATTTTTGCTTTTTCATTTTTAACTAGGTGGCGCTATACATGCATTGAGTGGTAATGGGATGGGTTGACTTGGCCCCTTAAGACCAACATACACAAAAAAAAGGTGGACCTCCTAGGCCCTACGGTTATCGAGATATTCACAGAAAACTGTCTCCGGCCACCTACAGGCCAGTTGGTGTATAGTAACATAAATTAATTTATTGTATGGCCGCCCATGAACGGAATTCCACGAAACTTGGCGTGCATTCAGAGGGTGTCATAATGATCCTACACTTCCAATTTCGTGCAGTTTTGACTATGTTAGGTCACAGATACCTGCGATTACAACACCTCATTTTTACTTTTTTGTGTTTAACTAGGTGGCGCTATACATGAAATGAGTGGTTATGGAATGGGTTGACATGGCCCTTTGAGATCAACATACAAAAAAAAATGGTCCTCCTACGGTTCTCGAGATATTCACAGAAAACTGTGTCTGCCCTACCCTCCTTTCGGGGGGTCCAGTCCAGCAGGGGGGGGGGGGGGGGGCTACAGATCAAAACGAAAAACGATGGTTCCATGCTATCCATGTGGGGTTACATGCCCACCAAGTTTCGTGTACCCCGGTCTTACAGTGTCCCGGGAATCCTTGACGGAAATTTGGACATGCGAAAAAGAAAAAAAAAAAAAAATCTGACTAAACCTATATGACCGCCGCTTCGCTGCGCGGCGGTCATAATAAATACACACACACAAACACAAACACACACACACACACACACACATACTCACACACACACACACACACATACTCACACACACACACACACACACACACACACACACACACACACACACACACACACACACACTCTGTACTATGTACACATGTACCCATTGACACTAAGAAACATGCACACACACGGAGAGAGAGAGAGACACACTGTGTAATACTCAAACACAAGTCTAAGTTCATCCTGTTTTCTCTTCTCCTCCATCAGACTCCAGTCACTTCACACTGGATCCAAACACAGCATACAGAAAACTCCATCTGTCTGAGGGGAACAGGAGGGTGGAGTGGAGAGATGAGCTCAAGTCATATCCTGATCATCCAGAGAGATTTAATGGGTGCCTACAGGTGCTGTGTAGAGAGGTGCATGTGTCTGGACGCTGCTACTGGGAGGTTGAGCGGAGTGGGCAGTGGGGTGATATAGCAGTCTCATATAAAAGCATCAGCAGGAAAGGAGGGGGTGGTGAGTGTTGGTTTGGACTTAATGATCAGTCCTGGAGTCTGTACCTCACCAGCTCCAGCTCCTCTTTCAGACACAATAGTAAAGAGACTAAACTCCCTCTAGTGGCCAGTTCCAGAATAGGAGTGTATGTGGATCACAGGGCAGGAACTCTGGCCTTCTACAGCATCTCTGACACAATGACCCTCCTGCACAGAGTCCAGACCACATTCACTCACACACTCTACCCTGGGTTTTGTATATCTACTGGATCATCAGTGAAGCTGTTGTGACCCATACTGTATACAGCAGGACAGAAATGTAAAGACCCCAGATACAGATAGATGCTGTTATCACATCCACACACACACACACACACACACACACACACACACACACACACACACTGTATACAGCAGGACAAATGTATCAGATATTATAAATGGATGATACATTTGACTTAAAAATAAAAAAACTCACATGATCACTACTGTTGACGGGGTATATTTCGTGTTTCTGAGTTACGTAATCAATTCAATAATCCATGTTTGTTCATCAATCCTTCTAAAGTTGTTTGTTATGAATAAATAACAAAGGGTCTGGCTTCAGACATCAGTACATGATGTGGAAGTGTGTGTGTGTGTGTGTGTGTGTGTGTGTGTGTGTGTGTGTGTGTGTGTGTGTGTGTCAGTCTGAAACTAGGATCAAAAGGTCAGATCAGTCCTGGAGTCTGGCCCTCTCTGGCTCTGGCTCCTCATTCAGGCACAGTAATGAAGAGACACAACTCCCTCTAGTGGCCAGCTCCAGAATATGAGTTTATGTGGATCACAGGGCAGGAACTCTGGCCTTCTACAGCATCTCTGACACAATGACCCTCCTGCACAGATTCCAGACCACATTCACACACACACTCTACCCTGGGTATTGGATAGCCCCTAGATCAGCA
Organism: Alosa pseudoharengus; assembly: GCF_046254945.1. NCBI lineage: Eukaryota > Metazoa > Chordata > Actinopteri > Clupeiformes > Clupeidae > Alosa > Alosa pseudoharengus. The sequence continues at coordinate 6,682,041 of NW_027468848.1, forward strand.
GTGAAGTTATTGTGACCTGGGTTCCACCTTTGGAACTGATCATCAGCTAAATGTGTGAGACCTACAGTATAGCCTGGAAAATCCAGACCCTGATAATCTAGAAAGATTAAGGGTCTGGCAAAGAGCAATGTAATGGCCCAAATCGAGGGGCGGCAACAAGCATGCATTTAAAAATCTCACTGCACGCAATTGGATAACACTAGACCATGTTTATTCTGAATGATTTCGGACTTCGACGCAATCAGATAACACTACGACCAATGTGTACTGTCCTCCAACGTTGCAGCGCTGTCTTCATCAGTTTAGCTGGTTCCCCGGAATGCAAGGGAAAAAAGTAATGTGCATCATTGCTCTTTGCCAGAGTGTCTCACAGAGACAATTCCATTGTGCTCTCGCGAGAACTCTGGATTTCCAGGGTGTGAGACCTACAGAAGTGATATGAATATTTCTGAAAGCACCCGTAAACATCAGATCAAATAAAACATCAAACAAGTGGAGCTATACCCCAGCTCTCTCCCTCTCTGTCCTCACACACACACACACACACACACACACACACACACACACACACTCACTCACTCACTCACACACACACACACTGTACCTCTGTTCTCTCATATTAATGGTTGTGTAAATGAGGTGTGAGTTCAGTACTTGATCACCACACAGTTTGTTGGTCTCCAGCCATTATTATCCTCTGTCCTCCTGACCTTTGACCTTATTCCGCATGGTAGTATGCTGTATAACTATATCTCATGTGCGTATATAATATTCAGCATGGTAGTATGCTGTATAACTATAACTCATGTGCGTATATAATATTCAGCATGGTAGTATGCTGTATAACTATAACTCATGTGCGTATATAATATTCAGCATGGTAGTATGCTGTATATCTATAACTCATGTGCGTATATAATATTCAGCATGGTAGTATACTGTATAACTATATCTCATGTGCGTATATAATATTCAGCATGGTAGTATGCTGTATAACTATATCTCATGTGCGTATATAATATTCAGCATGGTAGCAAGCAAGTGCAACTCTACATCCAAACTCATACTTATTTATTCTCCCCACCAGCTATCAACCCCATTATGTAACATTACACTGACACTTAGTGGTGATTTCAAGTGCAGACACAACACAATCCTCAGTAACTCACCTGTGATTCACAGACGGATTGATAATGTTAACACACTTCACACACACACACTCAGTGAGTTGCACAGTTTTGAAAACAAACGTTAAGGGTTGTTTTAAGGACATGTTTGTGCATGCCCGTAGCCAGCCAGTCTGAGGCAGTCAAAGGCTAAATGCTTTAAAAAGTCAGAGACAGGACCCATCGTCAAACTTTCTGTGTCCACCACTAGTTCATTCAAAACAAACCAGAAAAGGGACTCAAAGTGCTAAATACCGGAATTATCCTTTAAACTAGGCTGACCCTCAAAGACTTGCATGCAGAGGGCTGTAGGGTGGAAGCATTTGGTCATAAATGTTAATTAAGATTAGATGAAACTTTATTGTCATTGTGCAGGGTACAAGTACAAAGACATGTTAATAAATGTTAAGATAGTATAATAATAATAGTTAATAGTTGATGACAAATATAATCTCAGTTGTTTTTGTACACAAATAAAGAACACTTAACTGATACATACATCAATACATCAATCCCAAAATTATATTTGCATAGCCTGTCTTTTTTCACCTGTCTCTTCAAACACAGATACACACCATTGAAAAACATTTCAATGTACACTGCAATGTATGACCCAAGAAAAGGATAATATCATTCACACTAACAAAATAAGTTGTATCATAACCTCTGAGCAATACTTCCAACAATACTTTGCTCAGACACTGTACTCTTGGTTTGATAAAAGCACTAGATCATCAGTGAAGCTGTTATGACCCCTCACCGAAAATATAAAGTTGTACCACAACCTCAGCAATACATCCAGCAGCAGAACTTTTAGTATTTTCTGTGTGCAAATACAAAGAGGTGCTGCTGAAAGGCTCACTGGGAGCTGCACAGCATGCCAGGGAATCACATCACCACTAGGTGGCACCACACAGTCCTGTTGACCAGAGCCATATACGGCTCTGCTGTTGACAACAGTACTTTAGACCAGTGTTTCTCAAAGTGTGGTCCGGGGACCACTGGTGGTCCACAAGCTATCCCAAGTGGTCCGTGAGCAGACGTGGTAAAATATTATATAGAATATTGAACCAACTTGAACTAATGTAAGCTACTCCGGTTGAAATCATATGAATCCTCTGACACAATAAGAAAGGTGCAAAGACAATTAGCAAGGTGGTTCAGTGATTAGGCCTATTGTGTAATATACAGTTGAAGTAGGTCTACTTTTTTGTTTTAGCTATAGGTGGTCCGTGAGTTTTTTTTTATTGGTTAAGTGGTCCTTGGTCTGAAAAAGTTTGAGAAACACTGCTTTAGACCTCCAGAAGATTGGCTGGCATTGGTATGTAGAGACAGGGCAGTATGTAGAGACAGGGCAAGTAACTGCAGCAGATGGAGGGGCACAGCTCTGGCCCTCAGTACTACACGCCCATGTGTCTGCTATTAGTGGTGCTGTTCAGTACTACACGCCCATGTGTCTGCTATTAGTGGTGCTGTTCAGTCATCAGTGAAGTTATTCTGGAACACTGGTGTTCTCTCTTGTTTTAATAACACAGCACACCAGTAATCGTGTACACCATTGAAACTAACATAACACACTTGTGTTGAAAGCCCCCCTTGCCTGTGCAGTTAGAGGAAAAAGGAGACAGGGAAACAGTCAGTGACTCAGGGGGTCATTACATAACTTAACCCCATATATAAGTCTCTTCATATCCCTCATCACATGAGATCAGGATGTGTGTTTTATCAGGGCTTCCTTGTCTAAGTTGAATTTCACTCTTAGTTACACTCTGCTGGAAGTCTGTTAACCTTTGCCAGACCCACTCTCAATCTCAGTTGAGAAGGGTTTGGTGTCAACAAGGCTACCAGTCCTTTACAAAAACCCTCTGGGTGCTGCAATGGTGGATACATTTAGGAAAGTCAACCACTGTCTGGTGTCTTACTGTGAAACTCACTTCAAAGCAGAGCCGGACAGTAACGGAGTACATTTACTTAAGTACAGTACTTGAGTACAATTTTGAGGGATCTGTACTTTACTCGAGTATCATTTTTGGGGAGTACTCATGACTTTACTCAAGTACATTTGAGAGGCAAATATTGTACTCTTTACTCCACTACATTTCTATCCATAACCGTGAGTACCCGTTACTTCTTCTAAAAAAAAGGAAAAAAGAAAAATCTCAGAAACCCTCAATTTGTTGTTTCCCTCTCAAACGTGATTGGATTGTGCAGGCGCCACCGATTGGGACAGCCTATCAGCAATCACCTTCAGCTTTTCCGCCAAAGTCAACTCCATGGTCAGATTTAGATAAGAGACGAAACCATGGACGAAACAATGGATGAAGACGCAGCAGGTCCATCCCGGGAATGTGCCAAGCTGTGTCCCCACCTCGCCAGACTATTTCAATTTTCTGAACAAGTTAATGATAGTTTTCGCTTCAAATAGTATTTTGTATTTGAAATACGTATTTTATATACATGTATTAGAAATACTGCCCATCCCTGGCAACATGGTAAAAAGATAAAAATGACTTGATTTTACTTTCAATTCCTTTTACATTCTCCAAGGTATTAACATTAACATTTTTCATAACTCCATGTAGGAGCATAAATGTAAGCACTGTGGCAGTAGTAATGCAATATTGATCAATATAAAAATGTAGGCTACTCTTGTACTCTTGATACTCAAGTACTTTTAAAAACAAGTACTTCAGTACTTTTACTTAAGTAGACATCTGACTGTTGTACTTTTACTTGTACTTGAGTAAAATTTAGCAAAGGGTATCTGTACTTTTACTCAAGTAATGAAGCCGTGTACTCTGTCCGCCTCTGCTTCAAAGTTCATAATGAAGTAACCCCAAGAAAACACTTGGTGGTTGATGCCACAGGCCAGCTACAGGAAAGGATCTGCTCTCGTCCTAAGGTGTTTGAAATATTAGCTATAGGGCAGTTCCAGCGTTATGGATGTGACAATTGGACTCATATTGGTAAACAAAATGCCTTAGAGTGGGGGCAAAATTAGTATCAGTGAATTAATTTGCATAACTTTTAATGCAACCTCTGTCCTCTGAATACTGAGAAATCCTCAAATTTCATATAATCAATTTCATCCTAAGAATACAAGGCATTTCATCAGCGTTATGGATGTGACATGAAATGGACACACTTTTGTGAGAGATTACAGGTTTTCTACAAACTCTGTGAATTTTGAACTAAACTGCCGAAACTATGATATATGTAGCATGAAGGAGACTTGAATGAACACAAAAAGTGTGTTTTTGAAACTATGCGTCATTTTCGTAATGCATTATGTAGGAAAAACTGGCGTTATGGATGTGACTGTTTCACGTTATGGATGTGACGTGTCTGAACCAGTCCTCGACAAACTACATAAAACACATAATTAAGTAGTGAATTTTGATATGAAACAATTGAAATAGTAATCATAAAAAACTAGTGATGAAATTATTGCTTCCTCAGTGCCCACTAAGATCCACAGGAATAATCAGGACATAAGTCATTTAAAATATTATTTATTTATTTTTTTTTCTTTTACCGTCATCAATTTTGGTCAGTGATTCCCGGGTTACTGAAACACCAGGGAACATGAAACTTGGTGGCCACTCCCCTAAATAACTAGCCCTACCTGAACCGTTGCACCCAAGATGACAAAATATTTATGGTATGTTAGTCTCAAGAGCCCACATCAACCTAACCCATACCCACTCATTTGTGATTTGCACACATAAAGTACATGCACGCGCACGTGCACACACACACATGCACGCACATGCGCACACACACACACACGCACGCACGCACACACAGTCACACACATACAGACAGGCAAGCACACACACACACATAAACACATACAGACAGGCAAGCACACACACACACACACACACACACACACACACACACACACACACACACACCCACATGAATGCAGATACATAAACACACACACACAGACACGCATACGCATGTGGGCATGCAAACACACACACACACACACACATAAACACACAAACACAGGCACGCATACGCACATGCACAGACACACACACACACACACACACACACACACACACACACACACACACTTATAAACAAAAGCAAACTCACATATGCACACACTTATTTACATGCACATGAGTTGCAGGAGTAGGAGATGGAGACAAATTGACAAGCGTGATTTATTTTTGCGAAGAGAATATGCAGGACTGAGAGGCGGTCATATTTTGTACCGCTATGCGGTACATCTAGTTTATTGCTGCCCTTACTTATGTTACTCTGTGGGTATTAGTTACAGAGGACCTGCCACTTCAAATGCTGTCATATGGCGTCACATTTAAAATTAAACTGTGTTAAGCAAACGTGAACGGCAGGCTGAACAGATCTGAAACAGAAGGAGGTTGCTATGTTAACTCCAGCTGCAAAGTCAGCCATCTTCACCAGCTAACACGATAATCCAGTTACTGTACAACATTAGTATGACAGTTACAGGAAGATAATCTCTCAGATTTTCGTTATTAGGCCACTTGAAAATAGGCTATGGCTAGGCTAATCACTGGAGGTATTTTAATATTATGTTTGTTTTGCTAATGGTTAGGCAAGGCCTCCCTGTTAGGTTTTGATCAACCTAATAATCTTTGAAATGTCAATTGTAAACACTAAGTTGAAATGCGTTGAAACTGACATGCCACCAGAACAGACGTTTTATCGGCTTTGAGGTATAATAAAGTCCCCAGTCTTGTAAATTCACATTATGTAACATCCATAACGTCACATCCATAACGCACCATTAAAGGTTTTAAAAGTAAGAAAGGGGCACTATTTGGTCATCACACTTTACATTGATATAAATCAGCTTTGCACAGACACTATGGACATTGTCGCATCAACACTGTATGTGTAGCATAAACTTTTCCTATAAAACGTTATGGATGTGACATGGCCATGGAACTTGCCGACTTAAAAACAAAAGCCTTACAAATGTAAGGAGTTGTGCTCTTAAAGGCAAACTGAGCATAGACATTACTCTACCATTCCCTTGTCAATCTGGAATTTGTCAAATGACACAATTTGTTCGAACATTGGGTCCATTTATCCACTTTTGAAATATGTATAATATTACCATGTGAAATATGTTGTTTCTGTATGGTTGCACACCATATTTATGATGTAAAAAGAGTGTCATTCTCCATCAAATTCAATCAGATCAGTTACAAACAATAAAATATAGACCTAAATGAAGATTTTAACAACAGTTCTATTTGCGTATGCACAACTTTTTTTTTCCATGGTAAGGATGACCTTAGCATGGAATTGCCCTATATAATATTATTAGTATCTGTGCACGATGGACGAACATAAAGGCCATGACACAGTCACAGCTGCTGCAGAATGGGAAAACAAACAGGTGAGTACTGGAGCTACACAACACAGGTCGGATACACATTTGATGTGTTTGTGTAAGGATGTTTCTTCAGTTAATGCAGCTTCAATCTTTATTCCAATAAAAAGCAATCATGTGGGACATATTTCTGGGCATAGCATGAACCTTTGAGTGTTGTAAACCAAGAAATAATAGCAGGTGCAAAGTGCAAAATGTTGATTAATCTATCAAACATTGACATGGCAGCATCAACCTGAATGTGATACGGCACAAAAGGTCCAATATGTTTGTACAGGTTCTGACCCAGCTTGACTTGTGTTTGATGCTTGATAGTTCTCCAACTGAACTGAGTTCATGTTGTTTCTGTTTCTATTCTGTTCATAAGTAAATGACTATGGGCTATTTGTAATCATTATTTTGATAAATGGAGCATAGCGTTAGTTTAGTCAGGCCATGGAGTCATGGCCTGCAACTTGGCTATCTGCCCAGCTAATTAATTAACTGATCTCTCGCTCTTATATTGGCATAGATCATTCGGGCACCTCTGAATGAGCCATTTACAATTGACATTTGAGTTCATTTAGCCGACACTGTTATCCAAAGTGACTTAAATATGTCAATTATACTACAAGGATCACATTGTCCCTAGAGCAATTTGGGGTTAGGTGCCTCACTCACAACTTTTCAGGCTACTGCACGCTAGCCAAGCTCCTTAACCACTACACTACCACCACCCTACAGGCTACTGCACGCTAGCCAAGCTCCTTAACCACTACACTACCACCACCCTACAGGCTACTGCACGCTAGCCAAGCTCCTTAACCACTACACTACCACCTCCCTGTGCGCTTTTAGTTGATATGTGAAGTCATGTAGTTTGTATGATATATATCGGTCTCAAGCAACCCAGAGCTACATATCTGTTAATTCTTCTCTGTTTTACACACTCCCCATTCTGTATTAAACAACTTTTTAAACAGAGATGCATTACTTACATAAATGCCTGAGGTCAGTCTGGTTGCATTAGTGTGAGCTCCAGTGTTGCAATACAACTGTATGAGTTTAGTACATTCTCTCTGACCGAGCTGAAGGTATGGTCAGCACACAGACAGCAACTGTTTGCATATTTTATTATCACAATTTCTATTTATAGGCCTTCCTTATTTGGTGTACTGACTAGAGACAGTTAATTAACAAACATGGGCTAGTAGTAGTAACACTTAATTTGTCCCAGAAGGGCAATTTTGCAGAGGTAGCATGCAAGGTTACACACACACACACAAGTGATTGTCCATGCCAGCTTGCTACATTGCCCATGCAGTATCCAGAACTTTCCAGAGACTTTTTAGTTCTTAATATGAGGGTATAACTCAGCAGCCGACAAGGATTTTCAAAAGCACTAGCTTTTACGTCCTGACATCTTACAGCCAAGAGTTAGCAACACAATCTTTCTGAATTAAAACGCCTAGGTTCTTGCTGTTAGCACTAACTTTTAGCTTGTCAATTAGTAACTTTATCGGAGTGTCTATTCGTACCCCTTGGCCACTTCACACCCTGTTACATAACAACAAAAACATGTTGCTCGCGTGCCCAAAAAACATGGCCGACATTCGATTTTTCGTCAGCAGAAAGTGAAGAATTCTGAACGGTTTCAGCACTAATATCTGTTCAAATTAAATTTGAGATGGAAAAGTTGTGTTTTATTTTCATAATCTTTGTTCAGTGAACACATACAACCGTCAGTTTGATAGCTAACAGACATTTCGTGAATATGACGTTCAGGCCAATAAACTATAAGTTTACCTGCAAACCTCATTGCCTTGTGGAAGCAGATGCAGTGGTCACAGGCAAGGGCTGGCACGCGGGAGAACCGGGTTCAATTCTTGTGTGATGTGTTTTGGCAGAGTGAGTGTGCATGTGTACCAACGTCTCTGGTGAGAAGGCGCGCAATTTGAACAAGAAATCGGTTCTCAAACGGAAGTTTTGATTGCAACAATTAGCTAGTTCATGGTGTAAATAGCATGCAGTACTATAAACACCAGGGTACGAATAGCATCCACTTCTAACTGTACATTGTACCAGACGAGGTACTAATAGAACACATTGCTATGTGCACCGGGGTACGAATAGCATACATTGATATTTGTACCAGACGGGGTACTAATAGGACACATTGCTGTGTGCACCGGGGTACGAATAGCATACATTGATATTTGTACCAGATGGGGTACTAATAGGACACATTGCTGTGTGCACCAGGGTACGAATAGAATTCAATTCTTATTGCACCAGGGTACGAATAGCATACACTGCTAATTGTACCAGGGGTGCAAATAGCCTTACCCTAACTTTATTCCGATCATTATAGCAACTGCCAGTCACGCCTACCAAGTTTGATGATTTTCAGGCAGCAACCAATCAGTGGCTAGGTCCTGCCTAGGTCCCACCTTGATGGGTGACTGACATATTTATTTTTTTCATAGCGCATTGCAAGACCGTATGGAATGTCAATGTCAATATAAATATTATTTATTTATGAAAATAATAATAATAAATTGGTTTTATATAGCGCCTTTCTACAAACTCAAGGTCGCTTTACAAGAAGGGGTGGTAGTAAGTGTATGTGCCAGGGCCGTAGTCACCATAGACTTTGCCAATATTCAGATGTGACCAAAATGTCCCCCCCAATATTCGGACATTGAAAAATAAATAAAGAAAAAAACGCTATAGGCTATTACAGGAAACCAACAAGTCCCGCCATCTAAAATGCAATCAAACGTAAATAACGCACAAATTAGTGACCTGTTGATGGTTTCAGAGAGAGTAGCCTACACTGTGAGTAATTTGTCCTGGAGGTTTTGCGTTTGATGCGTGCGCTATCAAAAGCTTCCTGCATCCTGCTGCGGTGCAGGCTGTAAACAATATCGCAAAAGATACCTGTACAATTCTCACATAACTTGTTGGAAAGGTGTAGCACTGTCTAAGGAAACCCCGTTCATTTTTGAAGCTGATCAGACTCAAAGGGAACTTTGAAGCAATTCCATATTGTAGCCTATTTTCTCGCAATGGTAGCGAAAGTGAAACGTAGTGTCCTTTTATTTGAATTTGTGCGTGCCTGTGTCATTCATTTCTTTCACATGTCTTACAACATAAATAATGCATTCATATGCTAGTAATGTCAGAATTGAACCGGTTTATAAGCCTCTTAGAAATGGTTGTTGCATCTTGCATGTTACATTTAGATGCGGGCTCAATCGCGCATCCATGCAGGCAAAACGTAGCACTCAAATGTGGCGACGGCACAAAAGTTGAAAAAGGCTGTGTTTCTACAAGTTAACACAAAACGTAATTTCTTTCAGAAACCAGCCTATAATGCATAGGGTAACTTGAGGTGAGTCAGACAGAAGAGGGACCTGACTTAGTAGGCTAGCCTATCTTGAATCCCATCCCGTTCAAACTACCTTAAAATTGTGTGATTAGCCGCAGGAATAATAAAATCAAAATACAAAATATGATTGGGCTATAGGTCCAAACCTACAGTATGAGTAAGCATTCAGTTTAATATAGAGGTCATCAAAGATACTCTAGTTTTTTTTTTTTTTTTTTAAATATACATTTCGGAGACAAATGGAGTCATACCACAGGTCTATATCCAGGGATGGATTATTGAATGGACCTACTGGGCCCAAGAGCTCAGGGGGCCCTGAAGCCTAAGACTGTGTGAAGTTGCTTCTCCGCCCTTCTCTTCTATTTCCACAAAACTCACAAGTCGTCATAATATAAAGGGTCATTTTATTTAAGTCTTCCGGGGCAGTATGCTCCCGGGCCCCCCTATCTTAACTGGGGAGTTTTTTTTTGCATCTATGCCCAGGGGTTCATAATCCATCCGTGCCTATGTCCGTCAAAAGTTTGGTATATCCTAATTGACTGACTTAACTAATGACTTGTTTGTGATTTTAATAATATTTTTGCATGGCAGGAAATGTATTGAAATTCTGTTATTGAAATTCACACCGCACCACAGATTTGGTCCCCCCCAATGTTGACATCATGGCTACGGCCTTGGTATGTGCATGTGTGTGTGTGTTTGTGCAAGTGCACTGGGTGGGAAGGTGAGGGGAATTAGAGGCCAAAGGCCTCAGTGAAGAGAGGTATTTAGGAGGGACTTGTGAGAAGCAGGATTTTGTAAATGATGTGGAACTTAACTTGTAACCAATGGAGCTGCATGAGAGTGGGGGTGATGTGCTGCCAGTGCCTGTTAAGATGCTGGCAGCTGAGTTCTGAACATATTGCAGCCTGTCCAGGGCCCTTTAATCTATTTTATTTATCGATTCTTTATTTATTTATTTCACATTTTATTTATTTATTTCAACTTGTATTTATTTATTTCCCTTTTATTTATTTAGTTAAACTTGTATTAATTTATTTCATATTACATTTATTCATTTTATTTAGTCACAAAAAACATTCCATACATATAATGTGTTTGAATAACTGCAAGAACATTATTCTTCTTAAAGTCTACTGATTTTCTACAGAGTCTCTTTCTCAGTAGAGAAGACATGAACCAGGAAATCATAGCAGGTGCAAAGTGCAAAAAAATCTATCAAACATTGAAATGGCAGCATCGGTGAAATATGATACAGTACAAAAGGTCCAATGTCTTTTCAGGCTCTGGGCCAACTTGACTTGTGTTTAATGCATGATGTTTGAAAACAAATGAATAGAGCATTTATTTATTTATTTCACATTTCAAAACACTGTTCTCAGATACTTTCTGTTACAGTAACTGTTCAAATGAACTTCATGTTAATCAGATACACTATGTATTTTTTTACGTACTTTACTTTGTAAACTATGTTTTTAGTATTGCCCATGTTTGCTTTTGTTCATGCAAAGCACATTGAATTACCCCTGTGTATTGTGCAATATAAATTAACTGGCATTAATATGTCTGCCTTTTTATCAACAGAAGCAGTTGGGGCAGACCCAGAGGAGATTCCAGCAGAGACTCCAGGAGAGAGAGAAGGAGCTGCAGGAGCTGAGGAAGGCAGTGGAGACTCTGAAGGTGAGTACTGAGAGGAAAGGACAACAGCAGATTGATTAAGATATCAGGTCTCAAATATAATTGTAGGCTAATTGTTATATCAGTTGTGTTGATGCGCTATACCACTGACACCATGAAACACTTTCAGCTTCACCTCCCTCTGTGTGTCTCCTGCCCTCCTCTTTGTGTGTCTCCTAACAGAGCTCTGCACAGACAGCAGTGGAGGATAGTGAGAGCATCTTTACTGAGATGATCCGCTCCATTGAAAGAAGGCGCTCTGAGGTGACAGAACTGATCAGAGCTCAGGAGAAGGCTGAGGTGAGTGGTGTTGAAGGACTCCTGAAGCGACTGGAGCAGGAGATTGCTGAGCTGAAGAGGAGAGATGCTGAACTGGAGCAGCTTTCACACACAGAGGATCACATCCATTTCCTCAAGGTAACATTGACCTGCCCTCCTGAAATTGGTAAAATCTGAACCTCACCATGTCACCGCATCAGGGGAGCAATGAGCTCGTTTCCCCGCAATAAGATGGTCCTATCGCGGCGTGATATGAGACAGCGACACTCGAAGTGTGTTCCTAATGTCACGTTTAAATGCACACCTAACTGACGGCATCATATTAAATAGGTAGTCCCATTTCTGTATTAGCCTATAGCCTGTAATAATAATATGTTTATGTTACATGAAAAGCCTAATTGCTTAATTGTAGGCTATCATTTTTTTTGTGAGGCCTCTCAATCGCAATTGTCCTGCAACATTTTTAGTAGCAACGTTGACCTCCCACACATTAAAACCAGCCGCGATCTGCATGCTGCAGCCAGGGGCTTCTGCGAAGGTAGCACACAGTCGAAATTGGCACACAGTCTATGAACATAGGGGCGACATATATTTCGCCCAGGGCGCAAGATTGCCTTCCGATTATGCCCTGGTCTCAAGTCATTCATATAAACACATTTCACAGTTTTAGACAGCTCGTTTGAAATATCACTCTTTATTATGTGTACTTACAATATATAAGCTTATCATTTATTGCTAATTTTAACTTGCAGCTATTGTTTTCGGTAAGTCCTCTGTCTACTGAAAACTGGCATAACTGAAGGGCTCCTGGCAGCATGTGACGCACATCGACGTCAGAGTTTAGAAAACATTTCATTTCTTAAACAAAGTCCATGGAAATGGCCATATTTTAAAACATTTAAACATTTTTAGTAAAAACTGCACATTTCAACCTAGAAATACCTATAGATAATATAAATACTAGCCTACCGTTTCAAACATAAGCTAGTGCTGTTGAAGGCTAGCCTGGCTAGTGCCACCACTTCTCAATGAGATGTGGTCTGGGAACCAAACGTTCATTTTCTCGTATTTGAAAAAAATGCCCAGATCCGTTTATTGGGTGCCACGGATGTCTACCAAATGCGTCTGTGCATAGCTCATCATCGTCTTGCTTTCCCCCCTGTTCTGTGATTGGTTCCCTATCTGAGGCAAAAATTAGGGCGGTAGTTTCCAGGCTGCCTTAGCAGCGTGAATCAAATCGCGCGCAAGGCAGCATGGGAACACCCAGGCTAGTTGAAGGCATCCCAGCAAACAATTTTCGGTTCGGGAAATGTTTCACAAGCACGTTCGCGGAAGGATGCGGGAACGTTTGCTGCTCGTTCACTGCTAACGTTCCCTCACGGTTGTTCAGGAAAGTTTTCTTGACAGCGCCGGAAGTTCCTTCATCGTTAAATCTTTGGTTCCGGGAACGTTTGCAGAACGTTTTTTGAATCATGTTTAAAACTGGAGCAGGGAAAAATCGGTTCCGGGGATGTTCGCGGAACATTCTTTCAACCATGTTTAATAGTCATTCATTGATCATATACATTTATCATGCCTTCTGTAATCATTGGTAGCCTAGCCTAGAACTGCTACTTACCTCATGCCTGCGATGGCAATAGCTAGCCTATCCTCCTCCTTCATGTCACCGCTAAGAATTAGCTGTAGCCTAAGAAAAAATAGCCTGTAGCTGTAGCCTAAGAATTAGCTGTAGCCTACATATACCGGGTTATAACTAGTACTTTCACGTTTATGGTGTCTCATAATGAATAATAAACAATAAACTAGCCTAACTAAACCATTTTCAATGGGCATAACCTGTCATGTTATTAAAAACACCAGCAAGAGAATGCTAAACTGTTTCAACACACCTTGTTGGGGTTCACTCTTTATTAAGACATCCTGTTATTACTACAACCCTCTATTACGACATACCATTATTACGACATGCCTCTATTTAGACATGCCCCTACTCCGATTTTTTTTAGTACCGCTATTCCGACATTACCAATCCTCATTTTCAATTTATCTCTGCAGTTCCTGTATCCTATCAAATTCCAACATCCTAGATGCATGGATGAGCTGTAGACTAGTCATGTCATCTGCACCTGCAGCTACATCAACAGTCCACCCGCCATCCACTCCAAACAATGTTTTTCCCAATAATTGATATCGGCACACATTTCAGTCAAAACCTCATGTGATTTTGAACTGGCCATGTGAATAAATGTTACACATTATGTAAAACACAGATAACTCTCCTCATCTCTAAGCTCTCAGGGGAAAATGGTCGGAAGCTCCATATGCATCAAACAAACTCTGTGTGCAGGCCAACTATATTAATTAATTAACGGCCGTCAATCAATGGCCAATTGCGCAAAGACGGGCGGAATTCTTACGCCCCAGTAGCCTAAGCCACTTCAGTGAATGTTCAAATAACCCCCAGAGTTGGACAGTGGACAGTGTCCATCAGGGTGTTCAAACTGGATGTGCTATATATATTAAAGTTGCTTATTGCATTTTAGTGGACAATGATAAAGTCATGTGCAACACATTTTGGCTTGCCATCAGGTTGGATAAACTCAATTTACTAGGTTACACAATAATGTAGGCTATGAATATATATTTTAAATGTCATGCGTGCAGTTGTTGAATTGCACATAACATGTCTGCATATTTATTTAGTCTTCTTTCTCTCGACTCTAGGCTAGCGCATGCATTATCACCCTATAATTGTGCAAAGACAGGCGGGATATCCTACGCTCCTTTTACAGTAAACCACTTCACAACGAACGTTCAAATATCCCCCAGAGTTCAGTGTCCATCAGTCCCAACATTTAGAAACATAATCGAAAAGTCCAAGCGTGAATTGGGTGTTTTGATTTTGAGAGAGACTGGAGAAGGGCCGTATGTCTCACAGCAACTGCGATAACCTTGTTTCTTGAAGGCTATCCTTACCTCCAGATATCCACATCTAATGAGGGTCGGCGACTATCCAATACCCAATACTATTTGCAATACCCTCGATATGGAAAGCTATGGCCGTTCGTGTGAGTACAATAACTTAATTTTGTAAATTTTACCAAAACGACTGGTTTCGCCTTGCAGGGTCACATTTAATTTGTTGTCTTATCTTTTTTTTATTCAAAACAATTCGTATATATCCATACTCAAGTCTAATTACCAACAGACACAAATAATCATCACCTAGGTTAAATCCTCTCTCTCTCTCCAAAATCTCTTCCTCTGAGATGCACGCGCTATAGGCTATAATTTAGGCTACCCGACATTTCAAATGTGACTCTCTAATCAACTTTTTTAGCTCTTAAACACGAAAAAATACACTGTTCAACGGAGCTGGTGTGTGTGAGTGGATCCCTTGAGACGCGACTAACCTTTCGGTTGAAGTTATTGTGCGTAGGCTAGAATCCAATCCTGTTGCCCCTGCTATTTATCAATGTAGCCTTTTATTGTTTTTTGTCATGAATCATCTGAGCTGTGATGAAATCGTGTGTTGTTTAAAGTTGGGATTACTGTAGGCCTAGGCTATACTGCCCATATTGGAATAAAAAAATAAAGGCCCACCCTAGGCCTACTTCGCAAAAGTCCACTCTGTTGAAAAATCCTGTTAATGTCCTTGTGTCGGAATGGCAGGACGTTTGAAAAAAAAGTCAAGTGTCGCTACTCCGACAATGGGAAAAAAAATTGTCGCAGTAGTGGGACATTGAAAATGAATGTTAATGCCGCCACTTCGACAATTAGACGCCAATGTCTAAGTAGCGGCATGTCGGAATAGCTGCATGTAACCATATTGTTTAAGAAAATATTGAATAGCATTTAAGAACATTATTAAGGACTTCTTTTTTTCTCTTAGGAATCTTCTTAAGATTTATCTTCAGACATTTTTCATGAATCCGGCCCCTGGTTTTCTACTAAAAGAGCCAGTAACCAAAATAGGTAAAATGACTGCTACCCTATCATTCTGGTTTACTTGTGTCGTGGAAAAAGTCCACTTCCGAATCCAATTTTCCAATTAACAATTACCACTTGACTATTTAGTAATTAAGCACTCTGGAACAAGGCGTCCGAAGGAGACAATGTAGACAGAAGACTTTCTGAAGACTGTTGATCTTTATTCTCCATATTGCAATGATAGTACAGCCTAACCAAAGTCCAGACCAACCATCAAAGCAATAGGGAGGAGATGTCATCAGCTGGGGCCCCCGACGAAATCTGCCTACGGAGGGCTATACACTATATTTATACCCCTTGGCCCTCGAGAAGTGCCACCATCTCACGTCATCCCCAAAAACACCTTTCATCAATCAGCATTAAGCAGGGTCGCTTACATTGGTGGAAACCATCTTCCCATCATGCATAAAACTATATGCAAACCTGTCTAATGCATAAACAGTTTGTTTCCTTTCCAGTTTGGGGAAACAGGGCCTTCTTATCTGATTCTCTTCCTAGCTGGACAGGCCCTAAATCATAAGACACAGCGGCCTCCTACTCCCTGTCCTGTTCGGTGCTCACCAGCTGGATAACACCCCCCTTCCCTTGACCATGTAAGGAGGAGATGCTCTCATCCTGGTACCCCCAGTACTTTTCCACTCACCCCACTCCTCTGATAGTTGGTCTGGCCTACAAAAGATACAATGACCTCACCCTGCTCACAGCACATGCAGTGACATAAAAACATATGACACTCATGACTACATTCTTCTAAAACATGAAAACCCATGCAATATTATAAACCCTTATGAAACCCATGATTACATCCCTTTAAATCATGAAAATCCACCATACTTGCCCTTTGACAGGACTTTTTTGTCTGCTGGTGGCGCCTTCCTGGGTTCAAGGCCAATTAAGGCAAATAAATTTACAGCTAGGCTATTTTAGTATCATGTTATGCTTTAGGGGCACTGTAAAGGTGGTCAGTACAGTATGCCCTTCTTAATGTCAACCCTTACTAAAAACAACAGGTTGTGTCATGACCCCTCTTCAAAGTCCATGTCCTCTTCATGGTGTATTGATAAAAATACAACAGCTCATTCACTCAAAAACACTACTGCATAATTACACACATACTAAACCAACTTACATAACCCACTATGTGCCGGCCTGAGCCTTTTGGGGGCCCTAAGCAGAATTTAATTTGGGGGCCCCATCCCACCACGCGGAGTCACCTATCCTTGATGATTATTCACACAAATGTCACGCTATAATGTTATATTATGAACTACTGTCCCCCTGGGCACAGATGCATAAGAACCCTCCCCCCTACCCTATTTGCACAAAAGTGGGTGCAAACTGGGAGGGCTCTGGGGGTACTCCCCCAGAAAATTCTGAATTTGGTAGGTGTGATTTCCTGTAGTCTGGTAGCCTGGGTTTCCCCATGCTGCCTTGCATGCAATTTTATTTGTGCTGCTAGGCAGCCTGGATTCTAAGGACCCGATTTTCACCTCAACGAAGGAACCAATCACAGAATGGAGGGGGGACAGCAAGATGATGATGACACACCGAAGCGGTTATGAGCTATGTACAGACGCATTTGATAGACATTCGTAGCGCCCAATAAGCGTAACTGGGCATTCGTAAACCATGTCTCAATTACGAGAAAATGAATGTGTAGTTCCCAGACCCCATCTCAATGAGATGAGGTCTGGCGTTAGCCAGGCTAGTAGCTAGTATTCTGGTGCATTTTTTGGATGGACAGCTGGAGAAGGGGAATACCTGAATTTGGGCTACATGCTTGTGATACAGCTTGTGGAGAGCTGGGACTATATTGAATAAAACTAGATGTACCGCAGAGCGGTACAAAATATGACCGCCGCCCAGTCCAGCACATTTTTTCCACAAAAATAAATCACGCTGAAAGGCCTATATGATTCTAACTGTCTCACTAAATTGCATTATCCACACTCAATTCTCACTGATATCTGCTAGACAACAAGTACCAAAACATGATTAGTTCATAGATTTCACATGTAAAATTAATTTTATACAACCCCACCTCCATCTTGCCTGTTCATAATTCTGAGAAATTCTTGAATTGTGTGCATGTGTGCATGTACATGTTTATGTTATGCGTGTGTGTGTATGTGTGTGTGTGTGTGTGTGTGCGTGCTTGTGTGTGTGCCTGCGTATGTGCCTGTGCATGCAACCGTACATATGTCTACTGTGTGAGTATGTGTCATACGTATGATTACTGTGAATGTATGTGTGTGTGTGTGTGTGTGTGTATCTGTTTGTGCACATGTGTGCACATGAAATGGGTTAACATGACCCCTGGAGGCAAACATACGGAAAAAAATGGTCATCCTAGGCCCTACAGTTCTCAAGATATTCACAGAGAACTGTGTCTGCCCTACCCTTCTTTCAGGGGGTCCAGTCCAGCGGGGGGGCTACAGATCAAAACGAAAAATGACGGTTCCATGCTATCCATGTGGG
The DNA here is from genome assembly GCF_046254945.1 of Alosa pseudoharengus. Lineage (NCBI taxonomy): Eukaryota > Metazoa > Chordata > Actinopteri > Clupeiformes > Clupeidae > Alosa > Alosa pseudoharengus. The sequence goes on from NW_027468848.1 coordinate 6,700,399, forward strand.
GGTACATGCCCACCAAGTTTTGTGTACCCCGGTCTTTCAGTGTCCCGGGAATCATTGACAGAAATTTGGGCATGCGAAAAAGAAAAAGAAAAAAAAAAAAAAAAAAAAAAAAAATCTGACTAAACCTATATGACCGCCGCTTCGCTGCGCGGCGGTCATAATAAGAACCTTGTTTTACTTTATGACAGATTAACATCCTTGACATTAATCTAGTCAACTGTAAGTCACTGACCTTGTCATACCATTCCAGGGGGGAGCCTCTGAAAGACACTTGCCCTGCATATCTGTGACTTCACCTCCATGAAGTCATGCAATTTCAGCCACATGACTTTCTATGGTCAACTTATAGTAAGAGTTTTGATGACTACATTTAGTTAGAACAGGAATACAAGCTTTAGTTTAAATTGTCCCACATTACCCAATGTCCCAGATTATCCGAATTCACCCATAAATAGTGGTATGACTAGGCAGACAGTATGGAGCTCTCCGATTTAGGTGAGACGTTGATCTTAACTTCGGACAAGGCAAGGGCTGTCAACAACTGATTCATTTTGATTAATTAATTTGAGAAAAAATAACTGATTAAAAAAAATAGCACAGATTAATCGATTCTGTATGACCTTTGACCCCCAGCCGTTATAGTCAGCTACCATTAGACTGTAAAATGAAGGAGAGAGAAGAAAATGTGCTGCCTAGATCATTGATTTTAAAAAACGGCCTGATGGTGTTGATAAAAATAAAGTGTTCATTAAAATATAGTCAACTCTAAAGTCGCACATCAATGCAAAGAAATAGTGTTGACATCGAGGGGAGTGTTCATTTATTATGACCGCCGCGCAGCGAAGCGGCGGTCATATAGGTTTAGTCAGATTTTTATTTTTTTTTTTTTAATTTTTTTCAATTTTAAATTTCTGTCAATGATTCCCGGGACACTGAAAGACCGGGGTAGACGAAACTTGGTGGGCATGTAACCCCATATGGATAGCATGGAACCATCGTTTTTCGTTTTGATCTGTAGCCCCCCCGCTGGACTGCACCCCCCGAAAGGAGGGTAGGGCAGACACAGTTTTCTGTGAATATCTCGAGAACTGTAAGGTTTAGGAGGACCATTTTTTTTTTGTATGTTGATCTCAAGGGGCCATGTCAACCCATTCCATAACCACTCATTTCATGTATAGCGCCACCTAGTTAAACACAAAAAAGTAAAAATGAGGTGTTGTAATCGCAGGTATCTGTGACCTAACATAGTCAAAACTGCACGAAATTGGAAGTGTAGGATAATTATGACACCCTCTGAATGCACGCCAAGTTTCGTGGAATTCCGTTCATGGGGGGCCACACAATAAATTAATTTATGTTACTATACAGCAACTGGCCTGTAGGTGGCCGGAGACAGTTTTCTGTGAATATCTCGAGAACCGTAGGGCCTAGGAGGTCCACCTTTTTTTTGTATGTTGATCTCAAGGGGCCATGTCAACCCATCCCATTACCACTTATTTCATGTATAGCGCCACCTAGTTAAAAATTAAAAAGCAAAAAATTAGGTGTTTTCATCACAATATCTCTGGCTGACATGGTCAAAACTGCACGAAATTTAAAGTGTAGGATCATTATGACACCCTCCGAATGCATGCCACGTTTTGTGTACTTTCGTTCATGGGGGGCCTTACAATAAAACAATTTATGTGTACATTCAGTGACGTACACCAACAAGGATTCCCGGGACACTGAAAGGACCCCCCGAAAGGAGGGTAGGCCAGACACAGTTCTCTGTGAATATCTTGAGAACTGTAGGGCCTATGATGACCATTTTTTCCGTATATTTGCCTCCAGGGGTCATGTTAACCCAGTTCATGTGCACACATGTGCACAAACAGATACACACACACACACACATTCACAGTAATCATGACACATACTCACACAGTAGACATATGTACGCTTCCATGCACAGGCACATACGCAGGCACGCACACACACACACACACACACACACACACACACACACACACACATAACATAAACATAACACAAACAATCAAGAATTTCTCATAATTATGAACAGGCAAGATGGAGGTGGGGTTGTATAAAATGAATTTTACATGTGAAATCTATGAACTAATCATGTTTTGGTACTTGTTGTCTAGCAGATACCAGTGAGAATTGAGTGTGGATAATGCAATTTAGTGAGACAGTTAGAATCATATAGGCCTTTCAGCGTGATTTCTTTTTGTGGAAAAAATGTGCTGGACTGGGCGGCGGTCATATTTTGTACCGCTCTGCGGTACATCTAGTTTTCATTGTGTCCCCTAGGTTATATCTGTGTATATCATATTAGGTCATTTCATAAATTAATATGGCCATTATTTGAAGAGTGAAAATAATAATAAAAGAGTTTTTGAACTTTAATGTCACTAATGCTGATTATTCAATGATTCATTTGAATTTAAATATTTAAAATACTTTTTACAGCAAAAATCATATATGTGATTAATTTAGATTAATTGATCACAGAGTATGTAATTAATTCGATTATTTTTTTAATCGATTGACAGCCCTAAAAATAACATAAATGAAGAGAGAATACATTTAACTAGACAAATCAATACAAAAAATGAACATGACATTACATAAAAACAAACAAAAACATGATGCCAGGCGGAGCGGTGTGTCTTGCCAGCATCCCCGTAACCTAGCAACCTAGCAATATTGATTTAAGAGCTACGCGTTTGAACCAAGTTTCTACGATAAGCGGTTCAAGTCAAATTAGGCCCTGGAAGAATAATAATAACTATAAATGCATTTCCTGAAGGAAATACAGTGCATGCAAAGTTGTTGCTAGGTTGGTTGCTAGGGTAATCATGCTGGTTGCTAAGTTGGTTGCTAAGTGGTTGCTGGGGTACTGAAGGTGGTTGCTATGGTGTTGATAGGGTAATTATAGTGGTTACTATGCTATCAAAAGTGGTTGCTAAGTTGGTTGCTAAGGTAATCATGTTGGCATAGTGGTGGTTGCTAAGTTGTTGCAAGGGTAATTAAGATGGTTGCTAAGTTTTTAAGTGTGGAAGTGATTGCTAGACTGTTGCTAGGGTATTTTACATGGTTCCTAGGCTGTTGCTAGGGTACTTGAGGTGGTTGCTAGGCTGTTGCTAGGGTAGTTATGGTGGTTGCTAAGCTGGTTGCTAGAGTAATCATGTTGGTTGCTATGCTTGTTGCTAGGTTTTAACAGTGAAAGAGGTTGCTAGGCTGTTGCTAGGGTACTTGTGGTCATTGCTAAGCTGTTGCTAGGGTATCCATGGTGGCTACTCTCAGAAATAAAGGATTTACTATAGTGGTTTGCTAGTATAATCATGTTGGTTGCTATGGAAACTGACATAGATGCTTTATTTCAGTGGTTGCTATGTTGGTTGCTAGGTAGGTGGTGGTTTAATATTGTTGACTGGAGGCATAGTTAATGATAACTGACAGTTGGAATGGCTGAACATTTAAATACGTGAGTACCTTAAATTGTTAAATTGTTTAACAGTGAATTATTGTAGTGAGGACTTTTATTTTGAAATAGTTTTTCATTCATAGTTTAAATAGTATAAAAGTTACTAATATGAAAAGTCATAGCAACCTGGTCCATTTGAAGACCTACGTTACGAAATTTGAATGAAGTTTCTAGGTTAAACCTTTCAAGAGAAATTGCCTACGGAAAAAGTGGTAAGCGGAATAATAAGAAGAAGCAGCCTAGGAAGAACAGTAATTTCATGCACTGTAATAAGTTGGAAGAAGCCAAAGGAATAACAATACAGTGCATTTGCATGCACTGTAATAAGAAGCCTAGGAAGAACAGTACAGTGCATGAAATGCACTGTAGTAAGAAAAAGGGAAAAACAAACAGTGCCAAATACACACATGAAAACACAACATGAAATAAAATGGACCATAATCTCTCCATATGACATGCTTGATTGAACATACTAAACACTCCCAATATCCTTAACATCTGAAAAACACCTAGACAAACGTATATTAATGGGAGACATTTCACTGTTGATGGCGGGGATTTAGCTCTTGCTCTTTTTTCTCCTCTGTCCTTTTCTTCTTTCTCTCCTGGACAGAGGGATACATCCTTTTTGTGACATGCCTTAACATTACCATCTCTTCCGACTTTTGAACTTGATGCAGTGTTTATGCGCACAAACGTGGTGTCTAGTTTATAAGCATGACCCAAACGTTGGCAGACACAGCAGCGGTCGTAGGCAGGTATATTGATCATGAAATCAAAATATTCTTGTATTGAATTATTCATTCATTCATTTATGTCACTTGTTTATAAAAGCATTCGCTTAGTTCGCTTATGCCTCAGGGCGGCCCTGCCGCCACTATGTCTGCAGTCTTCGGGGAAACAACGCTGACTGAATATTCAGATGATCTGTCTCACCTTGTATGTGTTTCGGTCTGCAGAATGTTGTGTCAGTTACTGGTCCTCCTTGGCATAAACTCTCAACTTTTATATTTTTCTCTGCAGAATATTCCATCATTCGGAAAAAAATCTCTTCGCTCTAAAGACTTACCCAGCATGACCATCAACCAAAGTTTCTCTTTTGAGGCTGTGAAGGAATCTGTCTCTGGAGTCAAGGTGCAGCTGGAGAAGAAACTGGATGGCATCTTCAAGCAGGAAGTAGCCAAGATATCTGCAGCAGGTTGGGCAATCAGCTAAAATTGACAAAACCATGAACTACTTTTACAAGACACTGTTATATTTGAATTGTTATGGATTCATTTTCACTGTATTTGTGTCTCTCAACAGTGACACATATCCAGATCATCCAGTCTTTAGAATGTGAGTTACATGCCATGTCATTAAGTTACATGCCCTTCTACAGCTGAAACAAAACTTCCATTCAGTGCTAACAGGCCTGTCACAAATGCTAAAAAGAAACATTTCCCATAAAAGTGGAGTACATATGAAGATAATATATGCAAAGCAAGATGTGTGTTGGTATGTTCTGTTGATTCTAGGTGAATGAGTGTCTCTGTGTTGGTTCCCAGATACTGATCCTGAACTCCCAATCAGAAGAACCAACAGTAACGATGCGCTGCCACCAAAGAGTAAGTCTTTACTGAGTGGTTCTAACAGCCTCTAACGCTTTACATATGGGGTCTAGCAACGGATAGTTTCACTTAATCTTTTCATCTTTCAAGTATTTTCTCAGCTGCCTAAGAAATGAAGGCCCTCTATATATTATAGGTAAACATGTGGTAAGAGGCACGAGGGTAGGACTTTTAAGAAGCAAAACTAGATCTTTGAATTTATCTATAAAAACAGACAAAGGCAGAAACTGGTGGAGATCAGAGATAGAGTTAGAATTTAGTTTCAACAAACAGTAACCTTGAAATGTACTCCAGACCAGTAGATTACACCTACTACTCCAGACCAGTACATTACTTCTGCAGTTGTCTTGTGCTACTGAATTGATTGAGGTGGGTTACTGGTCTGGAGGTCCTCTAAACATGCCTTTACCCTCCTAATGATGAGGGACTCTTGATATATCCATAGTAGGCTACTTGTCAGTGGGGGGGGGGCTGGGGGGGTTGAGGGCCTTTAAGATGTTAACAGTTGGAGACATACTTATAGACATTTATTAGAAAAGGAGAAAATGTCGCATAAAATAATGACGTTTATGCAAAGTGCAGCCTTTTCTCCTTTTTATTATAATTTATAAGTTGTTACAGGTATATGAGTTGTTCAGTCCAGCACTCTAAGAAACTACAAAAATAATTGATTGAAGCCTGTTCCTATACCTGTACATAGTGATATTCATGCCGACATGTTGGTCATATCGAACAGTGTGATGATTCATTAACTAGGCAAAGTGACTTACAAATGCTTACTCATGTTGTTTGTACCCAGAAATGTTTGGTCATTCAATATGTAATATACCAACTTAATTGACCCATTTGCTCTGCAGTTTGTTGGGTTAAGGAATTGATTCAAATGATTTAATTACATTAAAATACCCATGGGATCAAACTCACAACCGTTAGTTGTTCCATTTGGAAGCTCCCGAAGCACTAGACCACCTGCCCCCACATATGAAGGTCTTCTGAACCTGCTCTCCCCATCCTGATGAAGATCAGTGATGCTTGAATGAGTGCATCTCCATCTTCACCGGTTCAGGTTTGGTTAGTTATAATGCATTTCTTTTCTTTCTCAGTGTCTGATGTCCAGGCTGTTTTTACTGAGCCAGTAACCAGAGAGGAGTTCTTAAAGTGTAAGTACACACACAGTCATTCATTTAAGTATTTGTGGAATCACACACACACACACACACACAAACATGCAAACATACATGCAACACACACACACACACACACGGGTCAATGATGTGACATGCAGATTTAGGTGTCCGAGTCCATTACCTGGGTAGATTTTTTTTAAGTGATTCATAACAATTCATTTTATTTTATGTTTTGTCATCTCAAACCCTCAAAATGTCAGGTGGCACAACCTAATGTGAAAAGTATCAAATATAGAATTTAAAAGGTAAGGAAATCATAAATAACTAGAAAAGCATTTCCTGAAGGAAATACAGTGCATGAAAATGCAAAAATATGATGTAAAATATCATACAGTATGTATCATAGAGTAAAAACAAACTATATTGGTTGCTAGGTAGATGAGGTTTAATATAGTTAGAATGACTGAACAGTTAAATAGGTGGATAGTTTAAATGGTTAAATTATTTAGGTAGATAGTTGACGATAACTGACAGTTGGAATGGCTCTAATGTTTGCTAGCAGTTATGCTAACTTAGTTAATTTAGCTAATGTTTTCTAGCAAAATACCCCCCCCCCCCCCTCTACAATAAAGTATTCATAAGTTACTTTTAGTACCAAGGTCAGCTACAAAATAATAATGTTTTCAGCAATGTAGGCACTTTCAGGTATACTTATATATATAAAAAACTGTGGGCTTTTTTTTAGAAACTTTTGGTTGCACAACCTGACATGTTTTGGATGATGAAATTGCAAATACAATCTAAAAATGTATTAAAACCCCTGAAATGCAACGTGGCATCATGGCTTTGCGTAAATATTAGGGGTGTAAAGATTAACCGATATGCATCGGTATCCGTTAGGCTAAGAGTGTGTTAAGCACTGTTTTATTTTATTTCGGTATTGTCTTACTTCAACAAGGCTACAGCTCCATGAAAACAATCAGATATAACTCTATAAAATCTATAAAGTCTATAAAAAAATATGTTGTATTTGGCTGCTGTGTTTGACTGAAATGTAGACTATTCTTTTTTCATTTCAATACAGTATATGAAACAAACCTCAGTTTAGATAATCATATTTATTTTTTTGCCTAATTGACAACCATGGCCATGATAACTGATAATATAAAATTAATGTGCACCTTGAGCAAATTATAAAAAATCTTTAAGAATGCTTTCCATTCTTGAACTGCTTCGAATTGCATCGAATCGCATCGCATCGAATTGTACTGAATCGTTTTTTATGAACATGTATCTTTTCTTGTATCGAATCGTGCTATGTATCTAGATGCGAATCGTATCGTCTTTTACATGAGAGATTCACACCCCTAGTAAATATACACACCACAACTGGCGTGTTATCTGCACGCATTTTGAGCTATCAGCGTGTATGTCTACGCCGCGTAAACATACACGCCACTTATCATCTCACTTCCGCATATATGTCAACGCCAAGTATATGGCGCCCTCTAGGGTTTGGGTTGTTGTTAGGATTAGGTTATGGCGTTGATTAACACGGCAAAATGCTATTATGCGTTAGATAACACACTAGTGGCCATTGTCGTGTCATACATACGCAGTTCATGATATCAGTCTGTGGAATGTTCCCTTGTTTAACCATAGTTTGCGGTGTCCTGCAGGCGGGACGGTTACCCCACTCCCCCACCAGCATTCTAAAGCATTTTTTTATACATCAGATTGTTATGTAGCATAGTCATATTATACATCATTTGAAAGCTTGGACTCTTGGGAATCAATACATGACAATATTTTTCATGTAAAATATTTGTAGTGCTTTACACTGTCAGACTAATCTAACTATGTCTCATTAAATTTAATCAAAAATGCCCTCCTCCCCATCCTCCGCCTTTGGTGCTTCCCTACCTTCTAGCTGCAGTGTATATCCTTAGCAATATGCTAGATATAGCATATTGGGTCTTGAAATATTCACAAGAATCCATAGAAATTGAATAATCATGTTATTTTATCCAATATTAGTTGTGCAGATGTATCCATCTTATACAAACCAATTTAATTTAATTTAATTGAAATAGAAATTTTATATTTTGTGTGAGGGCCCGGCCACTAGGGAGCCCCGGCGCGGGACATTAAAAAAGAAAAAGAAAAAAAATGCATTTCCCCACCCGTAGTGAAGCCTACGTTGTCTTACAGTCATTTGTCGTTGCCAGTATCAATGCATGCTATCACAGACAATGGCTTCGCATGAGACGATTGGGAAATATGAAAGTGAAGATCGAAAAAGAAAGCTAACTCAGCAAAAGAGAGAGCAGCAGCCAGACCTTTTCAGTAATGCGCCTTAAATACTCTACGTTCCCGACCGGTAGCGTGACAATGTGATGTCAAAATGATCTAGATCTTGCTGGCACGCCAGGATTTTGCCAGGATGTGCACCACTTTATTTTTTTCAGCTAAGCGCGACAAAGCGGAAACCGGAAGATTAACTAGTTCAATGGCAAGCGAGAGTTGAAGTTCGGAAGACTGTTTTGTTACAGTCGTGAATTTTTAATAGTTTGTTGGATAAGTTAAAAGTTACCAGCAAGAATCGCAACATGTGAATTACTGTAAGAGGAAAGAATAGAAAAGATTAATAAATCCTGTTAATAAACTAGAAAGAGCTAAAATAGAAATGGAATGGTCACTTAAATCCAACATAGGCTACACACAGATAACTCACACCAACCCTTTTTTGTGCCTTTTATTCACATTTGCTCAAAGATTTCATAAGTATAAGCCCTTTTCACGTCCTAAGTTGATGTATTCCAACCGGTCTGCTTCGGGGGCGGGGATGTAATAATTGAAACACCATGCCTGTGTAACGTAATCACTCTCAGGGACGCCCTCTGTTCGCTGGTTGATTCAGCGGCTAGAAGCCAAAGTAAACAAGGGCAAATCAAGCTATTCCAGACGGAGTACTGTAGGGAAAAGAAATTGAGCGGAAGTTCGTAGACAGGCGGATAGGGCTGCAGCTATCGATTCTTTTTGTAATCGATTAATCTAGCACTTTATCGATCGATTAATCGGATATTTTTTTTTTGCATTTTTAAACAACCAAAACAAATAATGCATAACGAAAATGACATGGCTGTAAAATGATCAAGCAATTGGCACAGAGGTATTTATTCTAACTCCAACATCAGGCTACAAAACTAAGCTCATTTATTGCAATTTACCCATTTAGTGTTTATAAGTGCCAGTGCCAACAATTAAATAATGTTCAAAATGCTCTCTGTAAAATTGCAGCCTCTTGTGCATGACTTAGCTGGGCGAACAAAGCTGTCCATACTATGTTGTGAAGTGCTGGGAGGGAGAAGAGGGAAAGCAATTTAATGTATTAATATGCACAACAAGTTTCATGCTGTAATCTAGACCTGACATCAAAGTAAATATCTGTTTTATGTAGATTTCTACACCTGCAGCATTTACCATTAGGCTACTAACAAATAATTTTACCATTAGGCTACTATAAAATAGCCTACCATTAGGCTACTAACAAATAATTTTACTATTAGGCTACTAAAAAATAATTTCTGGGGTGAGCCTATTTGCTATGGTAACCTAGCAACCTGTGTGTGTGTGTGTGTGTGTGTGTGTGTGCACGCGTGCGGTGCGTGAGGGAAGATGAGGGTGCATGCATGTGTGTATTAGGGGTTTGCACGGCGTGTCATCAGATCTGGACGTCGCCATATTGGAGATACTCGCCTCATTAGAAAGCATTAGGCACTGAAGTAAATCCCAAACATCGTCAAGACAAATTATTGCCGTGTTTTAGGTTGTACCAATAGGTCCGACTGAGAAAAACATCTGGTGTAGGTATCGACTTCCAAAAGTTATTAAAAAACCAGGGAGAAAGGAGAATAATGTCAGAAGTTATCAGAGGAAGGGGGTGTTTGTGGTTGAACTTGGTACTTCATCTCCCTCACCCAACTCATATGGATCTGCGCTGCCAATAAACCGCAATTTCTCGAATTATCACACATTTTCTTGTGGTCCAAGTCCTGCCCTATATGCCTTTGCATCTTAGACGCATTTTGATGAGCTTTTCTGTTGTTTAGACACGGCTACAATCACGTAAGATATCCAAAGTGCATAATACTCCATTGTCCTTCAGTATCGCCAATATGGCCGCGCGTGCTGGGTTACCATGGTTACTGGCCAGAACGTGACGTCCTTGCAAACCCCTAATAAGAAGGGGTTCTTTTTTAGGCATACTGTCTTGCAATTGAACGTGAATAAGTTTACTACTTAAAAACATCAAAGCTAAACATTATATCACAACATCGCTACAAATACAGTATGTGATTAAAATCAGCCAACATCAATGTAGGCTATAGGCTACGTAGATGATAGATAGGCTAGATAGATTGATAGATGGCCTACTTTATTGAAGCTTGGTGAAACAGCATGGAGTGGATGTTTTCGGTTCAGATGCTTGTTCTTTTCCTTTTTGAGTATGTAATGATCCCAAAACTTACTTGAAAACTTTAGACATTCTCTGCCATTTATGGACATCTTGACTCCGCCATGGCGCCAGCTAAATTTAGAATGTATCACGATACACGCGCTAGTGGTGTGCTTCCTGAACAACGGTCCGTGTGGAACAATCAGATCCCTGCGCGTATAGTGCGCGTCATAGGAATTTAAAGAGGCCCTGCCTCGAGTAATTTTTGTAAATTTGATGAATCGTTTCAGCCCTACAGGCGGAGCCAGGTTAGCCATCTGCTGGCCTGAAATATTTAATGTAGCCCATTATATTTATTAGAAAAGAAGCAGTTGTTGAATAATCTTTCTCAATTATTTGTGTATTCGATCTGATATATTGTGTTTAAATAAATTATAATTATCATTTTAATTATAAATATAAATTATGTTCTGAAATTGTATAAATTATATTTTAAATTATAATTATAAATATAGCTGCAAGCATAGGACAAGCAGATGGGCTGAAGTTGCCATGGCAACTCAGTGTTGTTACATCAGACACATGGCTGTAAGCTGTCAGAGTTAAGTTTTATGTCTAGCAACCCAAGATTGCCTGAGATATAAGGTTGCTTTCTGTTTGGCGGCATCACAGCGGATTTTCGATTGGCTGTGATGGGTGAACGCTTGTCAATATGGCCTCAAAAATCAAGACATATCTATGGCTCAGTCTGAACAGTATTGAAAGACACTACTAGTAAGTTTTAATTCCAAACACGCCAACAGGTGCAAGCCAAAATGCATTTCTGCTAACTGCAGCGCCCCCTAGAGATCAAAGGTCACCAAATGTCTTGAGTGTCCTCCTAATGGGGTCATGAGTCCATATTTCGAGTTTGGTTATGATACTTGCAAGGGTTGCTGAGATATGAGCTCACTTCCTGTTTGGCGGCTTCGCCGTCAATTTTGATTGGTTGTTACTGGCGAACGGTTTAGATATGGCTACAAAAAGCATAACTTTTGTTAGCCATGTTCCGAAGATGGTATGTGCCAATTTCGGTGAAGATCAGATGAAATTTGTGACCTGTGAAAACTTTTTAGTGTTTTTGATTAAATCCAATATAGTATAGTATAGAGTCTTTATTGTCCTATAAGGATATTCTTTTTCACACATATCATTATTACATTCCATGCAGGATATACACAGCCTCATACATATAACATATAACATGACATCCCCCCCCCCCCCCCCCAGATTCCCTCCCTCCTCAAGACCATACAAGCAAAAAGGTGGATAGTGCAGACAACACAAAACACAAAAGAATAGGGGGGATGGATGATTGTCACAGGAGTTTGTTTAGTGCAGTGATTGCTGAGGGTACAAAACCTTTCTTAAAGTGCGTTTTTTTCCAGTTCAGGGCTCTGTATCTGCGGCCAGATGAGAGTAGGGTGAAGAACCGGTTCAGGGGATGGTCAGGGCTGCTTACTATAATGTGTGCAAGGCGTGTGGTGGCTGTGTCATTTGCATCAGTGAGGCTGGGGGTGGGAAGCTGTATTATCTTGGATGCTAAGTGTGAGATTTTAATGAGTTTGTTCTTGCTGGTGACATTTAGTATGGTGAAGAAACAGGGGGAGCAATAGAGTAGAAGGGGTTGGATGATGCTTTTGTAGAGTAGCAGAAGGAGATGGGGGCAACATACAGTGATCTTTGTATGCAATACGCAAACTGTCTCTGTTGTGCACGTTTCTGTTCATTGAAGTTAAGCTAATTGTCAATTCAATTTGTCGCCACTTTGACATCAAATAACGTTACAGCTGAAGTGTTTTAAGCCTTTATATGAACCTTTTCTATTTTAGGAGTAATACAACATTGTGTGATAGGCGTCATAACCTCGTAACTGACTTACCGGCTGAGTAATAAACTTTTTTTCCGAAAACAATGCTAACATTTACGTAATGAGCATGCGACCAGAGAGGGTTAAAGCGGATGGATTGACAGCAGGCTTAGGCTATGAATGTGGCAAGTGCTGTTTATATGAAATCACATTAATCTACAACCCCAAAACAGAAGAAGTTGGGACGTAAAATGTGAATAAAAACATAATAATCATAATAATAATAATAATAATAATAATAATCTGCAAATCTCTTAATCTCATATTTGGTTGCAAAAAGGATACAGACAACATATCAAATATTGAAAATGACAAATTTGACTATTTCATGGAAAATATATGTTAATTTTGAATTTGATACCAGCAACATGTTTCAAAAAAAGTTGGGACAGGGTAACAAAATGATGGAAAAGTTATGGCAAGCCAATTGAGCATTTATTCAGATATCTTGATATCAGGCATAATTGTCATGTACATGCAAGCCATTTCTGTCCACTAGTTAACTAGTGAGCCATTTCTGTGTGAACTAGTTAACTAGTGACAGCCAAAATGCTCACTAGTTAACTAGTAAGGCCCAAATTCTCTCTAGTTAACTAGTTCATATGTTTCATATCTTACTAGTTAACTAGTAATGCTCAGCATGTTCACTAGTTAACTAGTGGACACTGAAATGTGCACTAGTTAATTAGTTTAAAGACTTCTATATTTTACTAGTCAACTAGTAAGGTACAAAAATGTTTACTAGCTGACTACTGAATGTCAAATTCCCACTTGTTAACTTCTATGTAATTTGGCCAGCCGCTTGAGCATTTATTCTGTCAACTAGTTAACTAGTGAGCCATGTTTGTGCACACTAGTTAACTAGTGACATCATAAATGCCCACTAGTTAACTAGTGAACACATATTAGCTTCACTAGTTAACTAGTGAGAGCCAGAAATGTCCACTAGTTAACTAGTAAAGGCCAAAATGCATACAGTCAGCTAGTTGAAGGCTTTTGGGTCTCACTAGTTAACTAGTGACAGCCAAAAATGTGCACATGTTTACTAGTGAAGGCCAAACTCCTCACTAGTTAACTAGTTGGAGTAAGTCAATGTCACTAGTTAACTAGTGAACCATAAATGGCTTACTAGCTAGCTAGGTGATGGCAGCAGGCTCACTAGTTAACTAGTTGCAGAGGCAGACAGAGTACACAGCTTCATTACTTGAGTAAAAGTACAGATACCCTTTGCTAAATTTTACTCAATTACAAGTAAAAGTACAACAGTCAGATGCCTACTTAAGTAAAAGTACTGAAGTACTTGTTTTTAAAAGTACTTGAGTATCAAGAGTACAAGAGTAGCCTACACTTTTTAAATATTGCATTTCTACTGCCACAGTGCTTACATTTATGTACAGAAACGTCCTACATGGAGTTATGAAAAATGTTAATGTTAATACCTTGGAGAATGTAAAAGGAATTGAAAGTAAAATCAAGTCATTTTCATCTTTTTACCATGTTGCCAGGCATGGGCAGTATTTCTAATACATGTATTTAAAATACGTATTTCAAATACAAAATATTATTAACTTCATTATCATTAACTTGTTCAGAAAATTGTAATAGTCTGGCGAGGTGGGGCCACAGGTTGGCACATTCCTGGGATGGACCTGCTGCGTCTTCATCCATTGTTTAGTCCATGGTTTCGTCTCTTATCTAAATCTGACCATGGAGTTGACTTTGGCGGAAAGCTGAAGGTGATTGCTGAGGCTGTCCCAATCAGTGGCGCCTGCACAATCCAATCACGTTTGAGAGGGAAACAACAAATTTAAGTTTTTTTTTTAGAAGAAGTAACGTGTACTCACGGTTATGGATAGAAATGTAGTGGAGTAAAGAGTACAATATTTGCCTCTCAAATGTACTTGAGTAAAGTCATGAGTACTCCCCAAAAATGATACTCGAGTAAAGTACATGTAACGGGTACCGCAGTAGCGGCACCGTGCTAGCAGATAGTAACTCCTGAAAATCAGGAAAGAAGGATGAGACAGGGCAACAGCTTCTTGATACGTTCGAAGTCTCTGGAGTTATATTTATTTCACATTTTCTTTCAGTAAGTGCATTTGTTTCATTAATCATCTGTTAAATCCATGTTCACATTTGAATGAGTTCCAATTGCAATTTTCATACAAAATCCCATAGCAATATATTCTATACAGTATTAAACACATGTTCTTATTCCTTTGTCTCTCTCTTTTACATTGTGCTTAATATCAAATACATAAATCATGGTCTAATTAACCCAATAGCAAATCTAAATACATTCATTGGCTTTTAAGATCAGGATGTGACAATACATGTCATGAAAGTACTAATTTAACACTTCGCTGTATCAAATGCTCAGAGCCACTATTGACAACTTCACGTTCAGTTAACTTCATACATGTAATGGCCACATTAACTACTGACCATCTTATCATAAACTCACATACACATTTGCACGTTGGCTTAACAAAAGGCTTCATGCGCGAGCCGCGCTAACATTAACCACAAGGCACATATTCATATTCCTGAACAAAGTGGGAGAACACGTGTGCGCCACGATAGCAATCCGTACTATTAAAGTGAATGCATCAACGTCCTTTGCTAGCTCCAATCGTTTAGAATTAGCATTTCCGTTTCAGGATATCAAACATAGACAAAACCACCTTCTTATTACTACTTGGCCAGAGTAGTTAGCTAACATTCTAACATGGTTTCATACTATTTTAGTGTTGTGTAACACTTTACCAACCTGAAAATCAGGAAAGAAGGATGAGACAGGGCAACAGCTTCTTGATACGTTCGAAGTCTCTGGAGTTATGAGAATTTTCAAACAACGCACAGGGAAATCGCTACCGCAAGTCTGCCCCCTGCTGGTATGGAACGAGTACGACAAGTCCATTTTACAAAGGAAATCACACTTTTTAAATGCATACATTTTACATGTATTTTTCAGCAACCATTGTTACACCAAAATAAAACATTACCTTGTATTCACAGAAAAATATATTTAAAGTAAATTACAATTCACAAAACAAAGGTAACATTTTTGTGGACGTCACATACAGATCCCTCAAAATTGTACTTAAGTAGGCTACTGTACTCAAGTAAATGTACTCCGTTACTGTCCGGCTATGACTAGTTGATGCATCCTTTGTCCAAACTAGTTAACTAGTGAGGTCATAAATGTATACTAGTAAACTAGTTGAAGCCTAAATTCACACTAGTCAGCTAGTGGCGCAGAATTAAAATTAGGAGGTGGAGAACTCTGAAAATTGAGCCTTTCTATTGGCTCCCTATGTCCAAATAGAACATGACAACCAATCACAGCGCAGAATTTCATAAAATCCCACCCACAACATTTGCATGTGGCACACAAGTTAACATGCTGGCCAAAGGAACTTTAACTAGTAAACTAGTGGCTTCAATGTGACACTTACATGTAAACTAGTGAAGGCAGAACTGCTTACTAGTTAACTAGTGAAGACACAAATGCCCACTAGTTAACTAGTGAGGTCTAAAAAGTGTCACTAGTTTACTAGTGTGCACCAAAACACCCACTAGTGAACTAGTGATGGCAATTTCCATTCGACTAGTTAACTAGTAGTGTAAACTAGTGTCCTCCTAATGGGGTCATGAGTCCATATTTCGAGTTTGGTTATGATACTTGCAAGGGTTGCTGAGATATGAGCTCACTTCCTGTTTGGCGGCTTCGCCGTCAATTTTGATTGGTTGTTACTGGCGAACGGTTTAGATATGGCTACAAAAAGCATAACTTTTGTTAGCCATGTTCCGAAGATGGTATGTGCCAATTTCGGTGAAGATCAGATGAAATTTGTGACCTGTGAAAACTTTTTAGTGTTTTTGATTAAATCCAATATAGTATAGTATAGAGTCTTTATTGTCCTATAAGGATATTCTTTTTCACACATATCATTATTACATTCCATGCAGGAGATAAAAAGCCTCATACATATAACATATAACATGACATCCCCCCCCCCCCCCCCCCCAGATTCCCTCCCTCCTCAAGACCATACAAGCAAAAAGGTGGATAGTGCAGACAACACAAAACACAAAAGAATAGGGGGGATGGATGATTGTCACAGGAGTTTGTTTAGTGCAGTGATTGCTGAGGGTACAAAACCTTTCTTAAAGTGCGTTTTTTTCCAGTTCAGGGCTCTGTATCTGCGGCCAGATGAGAGTAGGGTGAAGAACCGGTTCAGGGGATGGTCAGGGCTGCTTACTATATTGTGTGCAAGGCGTGTGGTGGCTGTGTCATTTGCATCAGTGAGGCTGGGGGTGGGAAGCTGTATTATCTTGGATGCTAAGTGTGAGATTTTAATGAGTTTGTTCTTGCTGGTGACATTTAGTATGGTGAAGAAACAGGGGGAGCAATAGAGTAGAAGGGGTTGGATGATGCTTTTGTAGAGAAGCAGAAGGAGATGGGGGCAACATACAGTGATCTTAGTTTGCGTATTGCATACAGTCTCTGTTGTGCACGTTTCTGTTCATTGAAGTTAAGCTAATTGTCAATTCAATTTGTCGCCACTTTGACATCAAATAACGTTACAGCTGAAGTGTTTTAAGCCTTTATATTAACCTTTTCTATTTTAGGAGTAATACAACATTGTGTGATAGGCGTCATAACCTCGTAACTGACTTACCGGCTGAGTAATAAACTTTTTTTCCGAAAACAATGCTAACATTTACGTAATGAGCATGCGACCAGAGAGGGTTAAAGCGGATGGATTGACAGCAGGCTTAGGCTATGAATGTGGCAAGTGCTGTTTATATGAAATCACATTAATCTACAACCCCAAAACAGAAGAAGTTGGGACGTAAAATGTGAATAAAAACATAATAATCATAATAATAATAATAATAATAATAATAATCTGCAAATCTCTTAATCTCATATTTGGTTGCAAAAAGGATACAGACAACATATCAAATATTGAAAATGACAAATTTGACTATTTCATGGAAAATATATGTTAATTTTGAATTTGATACCAGCAACATGTTTCAAAAAAAGTTGGGACAGGGTAACAAAATGATGGAAAAGTTATGGCAAGCCAATTGAGCATTTATTCAGATATCTTGATATCAGGCATAATTGTCATGTACATGCAAGCCATTTCTGTCCACTAGTTAACTAGTGAGCCATTTCTGTGTGAACTAGTTAACTAGTGACAGCCAAAATGCTCACTAGTTAACTAGTAAGGCCCAAATTCTCTCTAGTTAACTAGTTCATATGTTTCATATCTTACTAGTTAACTAGTAATGCTCAGCATGTTCACTAGTTAACTAGTGGACACTGAAATGTGCACTAGTTAATTAGTTTAAAGACTTCTATATTTTACTAGTCAACTAGTAAGGTACAAAAATGTTTACTAGCTGACTACTGAATGTCAAATTCCCACTTGTTAACTTCTATGTAATTTGGCCAGCCGCTTGAGCATTTATTCTGTCAACTAGTTAACTAGTGAGCCATGTTTGTGCACACTAGTTAACTAGTGACATCATAAATGCCCACTAGTTAACTAGTGAACACATATTAGCTTCACTAGTTAACTAGTGAGAGCCAGAAATGTCCACTAGTTAACTAGTAAAGGCCAAAATGCATACAGTCAGCTAGTTGAAGGCTTTTGGGTCTCACTAGTTAACTAGTGACAGCCAAAAATGTGCACATGTTTACTAGTGAAGGCCAAACTCCTCACTAGTTAACTAGTTGGAGTAAGTCAATGTCACTAGTTAACTAGTGAACCATAAATGGCTTACTAGCTAGCTAGGTGATGGCAGCAGGCTCACTAGTTAACTAGTTGCAGAGGCAGACAGAGTACACAGCTTCATTACTTGAGTAAAAGTACAGATACCCTTTGCTAAATTTTACTCAATTACAAGTAAAAGTACAACAGTCAGATGCCTACTTAAGTAAAAGTACTGAAGTACTTGTTTTTAAAAGTACTTGAGTATCAAGAGTACAAGAGTAGCCTACACTTTTTAAATATTGCATTTCTACTGCCACAGTGCTTACATTTATGTACAGAAACGTCCTACATGGAGTTATGAAAAATGTTAATGTTAATACCTTGGAGAATGTAAAAGGAATTGAAAGTAAAATCAAGTCATTTTCATCTTTTTACCATGTTGCCAGGCATGGGCAGTATTTCTAATACATGTATTTAAAATACGTATTTCAAATACAAAATATTATTAACTTCATTATCATTAACTTGTTCAGAAAATTGTAATAGTCTGGCGAGGTGGGGCCACAGGTTGGCACATTCCTGGGATGGACCTGCTGCGTCTTCATCCATTGTTTAGTCCATGGTTTCGTCTCTTATCTAAATCTGACCATGGAGTTGACTTTGGCGGAAAGCTGAAGGTGATTGCTGAGGCTGTCCCAATCAGTGGCGCCTGCACAATCTAATCACGTTTGAGAGGGAAACAACAAATTTAAGTTTTTTTTTTAGAAGAAGTAACGTGTACTCACGGTTATGGATAGAAATGTAGTGGAGTAAAGAGTACAATATTTGCCTCTCAAATGTACTTGAGTAAAGTCATGAGTACTCCCCAAAAATGATACTCGAGTAAAGTACATGTAACGGGTACCGCAGTAGCGGCACCGTGCTAGCAGATAGTAACTCCTGAAAATCAGGAAAGAAGGATGAGACAGGGCAACAGCTTCTTGATACGTTCGAAGTCTCTGGAGTTATGAGAATTTTCAAACAACGCACAGGGAAATCGCTACCGCAAGTCTGCCCCCTGCTGGTATGGAACGAGTACGACAAGTCCATTTTACAAAGGAAATCACACTTTTTAAATGCATACATTTTACATGTATTTTTCAGCAACCATTGTTACACCAAAATAAAACATTACCTTGTATTCACAGAAAAATATATTTAAAGTAAATTACAATTCACAAAACAAAGGTAACATTTTTGTGGACGTCACATACAGATCCCTCAAAATTGTACTTAAGTAGGCTACTGTACTCAAGTAAATGTACTCCGTTACTGTCCGGCTATGACTAGTTGATGCATCCTTTGTCCAAACTAGTTAACTAGTGAGGTCATAAATGTATACTAGTAAACTAGTTGAAGCCTAAATTCACACTAGTCAGCTAGTGGCGCAGAATTAAAATTAGGAGGTGGAGAACTCTGAAAATTGAGCCTTTCTATTGGCTCCCTATGTCCAAATAGAACATGACAACCAATCACAGCGCAGAATTTCATAAAATCCCACCCACAACATTTGCATGTGGCACACAAGTTAACATGCTGGCCAAAGGAACTTTAACTAGTAAACTAGTGGCTTCAATGTGACACTTACATGTAAACTAGTGAAGGCAGAACTGCTTACTAGTTAACTAGTGAAGACACAAATGCCCACTAGTTAACTAGTGAGGTCTAAAAAGTGTCACTAGTTTACTAGTGTGCACCAAAACACCCACTAGTGAACTAGTGATGGCAATTTCCATTCGACTAGTTAACTAGTGAGGTGCAAAAATGTCACTAGTTTACTAGTGTGTTACTAGTTGCTAGTGTGCCCACTAGTTAACTAGTTAAGGCCATTTCAGCCCCACTAGTTAACTAGTGAGATGCCAAAATGGTCACTTGTTAACATGTAAAGGCAAAAATACCCTCTAGTTTACTAGTGAGGGTGTTGTAGGCCTTACTAGTTAACTAGTGGCATGTATATTTTGTTCACTAGTTAACTAGTTACACCTAAAAAGAGAACCAAGCTGACCGTTTTTGTCCACTAGTTAACTAGTGGAACAATTGAAGTCTCACTAGTTTGCATGTGTGGCAGTGAAGCAGCTCACTAGTTAACTAGTGCCTGAAACGGCTATTATGCAAATTCTAATGAGATGGTGGGTAGAAGACTCCTATTGGGTATTATGTAAGAATCCCACCCAGTCTAAAAGTAAATTTACTGTTCATAGCCTCGCGATCAGGTCCTGATGGGTGCCCCTAGTGGCTAAAGTGACACACTGCTCTGCAACGGTACTTCAGTATAGATAGTAAAGCAGAGCCTGCAGTATGCAGTATCTCATATTCTGTCAAAATGTTTTTTAATAATAACAGGGAAACCCCATGCTTTAACAAGTGAGCTCTTAGTGATCCACACCAAAGATTCAAGGGATCGATTTTAATATTATTCTTTGTTTATTGTTGCTAGGCAACCACAGACATATGTATCCATTCAGTCGCGCTTTTCTGATTAATAACTGAAAAACAAAAGATTGTACACATTAACTGCACATGGTTTCAAAAGTAATTAAAAGCTCAAAAAAAAACCTTCATGCACTTCCAAGGAATTGAACCCTGGTCTCCCACATGATATCCTGCTGCCTAACCACTTCAGCTAGTCTTGCCACATCAGCAATGCTATCATCAACGTTCATGTTACTGAAACGTTTTGTTGCTAGGCAACCATATACAAATGCCTCCAGTTTTATCGCGATTTTCAGACTAATAACTGAAAAACTAAAGATTGTAGACATTAACTGAACGAAGATTACAGCAATACACCACAACTTTGTCACTAGACGTGTTATCAAAACATATTTTTATGCTCAAACGATCTTAGTTTATAAAAGTTTGCTCTTAGAACAGCCTGGACGAAGTCAGCCATGTTTTCTAGGTTTCTGAGTGCTAAATGGACCAATCAAAATCCTTGTTCCGCCTTCTTCATTTGCATGCAAGTGCGACATTGCACACTAGTTAACTAGTGGGACAATGTTACGTCCCACTAGTTAACTAGTTGCACAAAATGCCAGCCGTTTGTGTATTTATTCAAATTCCACTAGTTTACTAGTGTGAATGGCATTTTTTTCCCCTGCTAGTTCATTATGGACAGTGTTTTGTCCTCACTAGCTAACATGTAAGGCTCAAAATGCCCTCTATAAGCTAGTGAAAGGCATTAATAATGCAGATATGCTCACTAGTTAACTAGTAAGCATGTCCTGTTCCATTACTAGTAAACTAGTAAGGCCAAACATGTCAACTAGTTAATTAGTGAAGGCCAATGTGTCACTAGTTAACTAGTAAGAGTACCTTTTGCATTACTAGTGAACTAGATAGCTCCAAAAACAGCCACTAGTGTGTGTTTTGTGTGCACTAGTTAACTAGTGAGCTGCTTCACTGCCACACATGCAAACTAGTGAGACTTAAATTGTTCCACTAGTTAACTAGTGGACAAAAACGGTTGTTTGTGTTTTTAGGTGTAACTAGTTAACTAGTGAACAAAATATGCATGCCACTAGTTAACTAGTAAGGCCCACAACACCCTCACTAGTAAACTAGTGGGCATTTTGGCCTTTACATGTTAACAAGTGAGTGTTTTGGCATCTCACTAGTTAACTAGTGGGGCCGCAATGGCCTTCACTAGTTAACTAGTGGGCATTTTGGGGCACACTAGTAAACTAGTGACACTTTTTGCACCTCACTAGTTAACTAGTCGAATGGAAATTGCCGTGACTAGTTCACTAGTGGGTGTCTTGGTGCACACTAGTAAACTAGTGACACTTTTTAGACCTCACTAGTTAACTAGTGGGCATTTGTGTCTTCACTAGTTAACTAGTGAGCAGTTCTGCCTTCACTAGTTTACATGTAAGTGTCACACTGAAGCCACTAGTTTACTAGCTAGAGTTCCTTTGGCCAGCATGTTAACTTGTGTGCCACATGCAAATGTTGTGGGTGGGATTTCGTGAAATTCAGCACTGTGATTGGTCGTCATGTTCTATTTGGACATAGGGAGCCAATAGAAAGCCTCAATTTCCAGAATTCTCCGCCTCCTAATTTGAATTCTGCGCCACTAGTTGACTAGTGTGAATTTTGTCTTGAACTAGTTTACTAGTATACATTTATGACCTCACTAGTTAACTAGTTTGGACAAATGATGCATCAACTAGTTAACTAGTGAGCCTGCTGCCATCACCTAGCTAGCTAGTAAGCCATTTATGGTTCACTAGTTAACTAGTGACATTGACCTACTACTGCAACTAGTTAACTAGTGAGGTGTTTTGCCTTCACTAGTAAACATGTGCACATTTTTGGCTGTCACTAGTTAACTAGTGAGACCCAAAAGCCTTCAACTAGCTGACTGGTATGCATTTTGGTCTTTACTAGTTAACTAGTAGACATTTCTGGCTCTCACTAGTTAACTAGTGAAGCTAAAATGTGTTCACTAGTTAACTAGTGAGCCTTTTGGCTCCCACTAGTTAACTAGTGTGCATATTTTGGCCCTCACTAGTTAACTAGTTTACAGAAACATGGCTCACTAGTTAACTAGTTGACAAAAATGGCTTACATGTACATGACAATTATGCCTGATATCAAGATATCAGAATAAATGCTCAATCGGCTTTCCATAATAATGCAGATATGCTCACTAGTTAACTAGTGAGCATGCCTGTTCCATTACTAGTAAACTAGTAAGGCCAAACATGTCAACTAGTTAACTAGTGAAGGCCAATGTGTCACTAGTTAACTAGTAAGAGTACCTTTTGGATTACTAGTGAACTAGATAGCTCCAAAAATAGCCACTAGTGTGTGTCTTATGCGCACTAGTTAACTAGTGAGCTGCTTCACTGCCACACATGCAAACTAGTGAGACTTAAATTGTTCCACTAGTTAACTAGTGGACAAAAACGGTCAGCTTGTTTGTGTTTTTAGGTGTAACTAGTTAACTAGTGAACAAAATATTCATGCCACTAGTTAACTAGTAAGGCCCACTACACCCTCACTAGTAAACTAGTGGGTATTTTGGCCTTTACATGTTAACAAGTGACCATTTTGGCATCTCACTAGTTAACTAGTGGGGCTGAAATGGCCTTCACTAGTTAAATGGTGGGATTTCGTGAAATTCTGCACTGTGATTGGTTATCATGTTCTATTTGGACATAGGGAGCCAATAGAAAGCCTCAATTTCCAGAATTCTTCACCGCCTAATTTGAATTCTGCGCCACTAGTTGACTAGTGTGAATTTTGTCTTGAACTAGTTTACTAGTATAAAGTTATGAACTCACTAGTTCAACTAGTGAGCCTACTGCGATTACGTGATGTCCATATCTTTCACGGTCTATGGGGTCGGCCTAAGGACATCCACCAGTACTACCAGACACCACTGGTATGCTTAGTGGACACTGTCGCAAAGACGCACCTTCATTCACAGACGCACGGTGACTATCACTGTCAATAGACGATCGATCATATTCTCCAAAAGGCAGATATTCTCCTTCATAATCACAATAGATGAATAACAGACTCAAGACTTCATAACACGTGAACTTTTTTTCAACATTTGTTGTATTTCTGCTTCAATTTGTGCAAAACTACGGCACGCATCGCTTCCGCGTTATGGAGGAAATACACGTATTCTTTGTGCGTTTCTGGTACTTTCTGAAAACTTTCTCCATAAAATCTGAGCTTGAAGCTCTGGATGTCTGCCAATTAGTGGTGGAGAGTACACATGAGATTTGTCACCATACATGGATCTGTCATCTGCTTTAATCTGCAACGTGTGCAACGCACATATTTGAGGTCGGGACGTTCGGTCTGGCATTGCTCCGTTGTAGAGCAACTATGCTCGAACCAGAGCTGTTTGGACCAATCAAACTGGGCTTTACGATGATGGACAGGTGAGCAACAGTGCCTCGTATCACGTCATCTGAGCACGTTTGTTTGCAACAAAAGCGAAAATACATATTATCTCCATGAGGTTTTACTACTGAAACCAATTATTTCTGAAAACTTTGGCCAAAGTTAATATCTGGGAAAACTCCGGTTTCACTTTCATCAAAGGAAAACAGTGTGTTTGCATTGTAACATGTTGTTCCCACATTTGTTTGAAATCTCTGATTGGCCACCTGTTTGCTCGAGGGGGTTTGCGCCACCCTTCCCCAGCTGTTTAGAACGTGTTTGTAGCATCAGGAATTATTTTTAAAAACGAAGGAGGGGAAATATTAGTTTTTCCGAATAGCATACCCTGCTACTTATTCCATTGTCTTAGATTTCGCTGTCGGGTGTTGTAGGAGATACTGAAAGCACAATAACTTTTACAAAAGCCCAGAAAACAATGTTAAGGCATTTGTGGAGAAGAATGATGGTTTGTGTGTTCTTCCTACAGTACATCTCACAGTAAACCATTTAATTGCTCTGATTGGTTAGGTCTATCCAATTGAGTGCAGAGGCATTCCCCCCTGTGTCGGTTGAAACACGTCCCAATGGATCAATATCAGACTCATATTCTGACTAGAATCTGAGTATGACGTGTTAGGCTACTATAGTGTGTGAATGAGTTTGGTTTTATATGTGTACATGCAAGATAGTTCTGAATAATGTCCCAGACGACCCCTTATATGCACACACACACACACACGCACACACACACATGCACACACACACACAGAATACAAGCAGTGAAAACACACTCACGTTTGCCATTCATACAAAAATGTACATAATCACATACACACACACACACACATACACCTAATCAAAATACAAATTTAACTTTGTCCTCGCTTCTCCCTCATCAGATTACTGTCACTTCACACTGGATCCAAACACAGCACACAGTAACCTCCATCTATCTGAGGGGAACAGGAGGGTGGAGAGGAGAGATGAGCTGCAGTCATATCCTGATCATCCAGAGAGATTTGATGAGTGGCGGCAGGTGCTGTGTAGAGAGGGTGTGTCTGGACACTGCTACTGGGAGGTTGAGTGGAGTGGGGGGGTTTCTATAGCAGTCTCAGATAAAAGCATCAGCAGGAAAGGAGAGGGTAATGACTGTGGGTTCGGACTTAATGATCAGTCCTGGAGTCTGATCCTCTCCAGCTCCAACTGCTATCTCTGGCACAATGATAAACAGACTGAACTCCCTCTAGTGGCCAGTTCTAGAATAGGAGTGTATGTGGATCACAGGGCAGGAACTCTGGCCTTCTACAGCGTCTCTAACATAATGACCCTCCTGCACAGAGTCCAGACCCCATTCCCTCGCACGCTCTACCCTGGGTTTTATATATCTACTGGATCATCATTGAATCTGTATACCTGACCTACACCGTATACAGCAGGACAGAAATGTAAAGACCCCAGATAGATGTCTGATGATATGGGATGTGTTTATGTGTGTGTGTGTGGATGTGATAACAGCATCTATCTGTATCTGGGGTCTTCACATTTCTGTCCTTCTGTATGGAGGGAGTGCGGGACCTTTGGGTCGCGACGTGTAAGAGTTTGGAGCGGGACATGTTTTGAAAGCTCTATGCAAGACCGGGCGGGATGAGAGAGGTGCGCTTGCGGGTGCATGCTGGATGATTCACTGCATTCCCGCTAGTTAAAGGTACACTATGCCAGATTTTCACCTTTACAAAGCCAATTTGATCTAGCATATTATACAGCAGTGGTTCTTAAACCTTTTGTCTGGCGACCCCACAAAAAAGTATGGCGAGGTCTGGCGACCCCACTTTCCCCAAACCCATTCTAAGTCCTTACTCAAATACCCCCCTCAAACGTTAACAACTAAATCAAGCAAAAACTAGAAAGCAAAGTCATTTGTTTTATTTACTCCATGTGAACAAGAACCGAGAAAACCAAACAATCATGATTAAACAAGTGTAGGCTGCCGCCATATCAGATCAGAGCGATATGTGCGTAGCGCGCGCACACACAAGCACGCACACACACATACAGTACACATGCAGCATTAGGCCTACAACGTTACATTAATTATATTTATGGCGATAACAATAACAATATTTTTTTTATTTCCCTTTTCTGGTTTACTATCTTTAACAATTCCAATGGGAAGGGTGGGCATGCTTCCATGAACATAGCAAGTTAATTCTAGGAGGAATGCTGCATACGGCGACACGGAGATTTTCCTCCACGGTGCTGAGCCGACATCTGTATTTTGAGATCTCGTTTCATTTTGACAGGTTTTAAGATCTCATTCGCCAGAACATCGACGCAAATCACACATTGTGGGTGGTTGAGGTTATCTTTAACAAGTAAATGCATATTTCAGAAATTCTTTCTGATAAAGCCGACGCGCCGTTTGTTCTTTTTTATTCTTACCGGCCGTTAGACTTCTGAGGATCACGGAGGAGTAGACGCACTGGTAGATGGCACTTCCGAGCTTTTGTTCAATTTTTTAAGCAGCCACCTGACCATTTTGGCTAGTAGGCTACCTATGTCTTTTGTTTTGTTTTACTTAAAATAGCGGGAACAAGTTGAGTTTGCATAGTGGGAGCAGATAGTTACATTGTTTCTATCAGCGGACCAGTAGCCCATAGGCTGAACCAGATCTCGTTGAAAGACGAAAACATTTCTCTCTCTTCTCTTAACTGCGTGTAAATAAGAAAAAGGCAGAAAAGGGCAATATTATTTTCCTTTGTTTCACCTAATAATAATTTCAGACTGAATACAGAAAATAATTGGCGACCCCACGGAAGTTTTTGGCGACCCCATTTGGGGTCGCGACCCCTAGTTTAAGAATCACTGTTATACAGCATAGACGTAGCGAGCCCCTACTAAGAAAACCAGCCATGCAACTTCCAAGAGTGGCGCCCCGCCAAATCTCGCGTGAATCGTGAAACATCACATTGTCAGTAGATATAGCACTTAGATAGTTTTTTGCATAAAAGCATTTGCATTGTGTACAGGGGAGGATAAGTCATGACAAGTTTGCTATTTTATAGCAAATTAACATATAAATAGATCACTCTAGAGCAATGGTTCTCAAATGAGGGTACGTGAAGGCACTCCAGGGGGTACGTGAGATTTTAAAATATACATATATTTAATAAGTAGAATCCATGCAAAAATACTTTTATATTTCATATTTTTATATTTCAGTAGGCTATTCAATTTAATTATCCTAAAAACCCAGAGTCCCCCCCCCCCCCCATACCAGGATGTTTTTTAAGTCTTTTTTTCTCAACTAAAAATGCTTTGTTCTGGTTAGGGGGTACTTGGCTAAAAAAATATTTCACAGGGGGTACATCAATGAAAAAAGGTTGAGAACCACTGCTCTATAATCCTATAAAAATAACTGTAAATATTGTTCTATTGTATTTAAAGTTGATTTTTCAAGAAAAATCAGTACTCACTACTATCATGCTTCATGTCCCTTCATTTGTCAAAAATGTTTTTTAACCTGACATACGCACTTTAATGGCCTGTGTGATTGGGATGTGGATTGCTCATTTATTATGAGTAGGCCTATAGGCTATGGTATAGCTATATGGTATGGTATTCTCTCCGATATAATAAATACAACACATTGGGTTTGGCAAGAAATTTGGCAATACTACTTTCACACAAGTGATGGCACCCCTGCTTGGAGACAGAAGATTGTCCGTTTTGCTTTTAAGGATTTCATCTGCAATGGAAAAAAATGGAACGACATGTAGGCTATGCTTACTTTAGTGCTGGACTTGGACTCGACTTGATCAATAGGGACTCGACTCGGACTCGACGTGGATCAATAGTGACTCGACTCGGATTTGACTCGGATGAGTAGTGGACTCGACTCGGACTTGACTTGGAATTTTTTTTTAATGACTTGGACTTGACTCGGACTTGAACACTGAGGACTCGAACCTGGACTCGGACTCGAGGCATAGTGACTTGACTACAACACTGCCACATACACACACACACACACACACACACCCATAAACACATCCCATCTCATCAGCACACATATAAGCCACCACTCATATGTAAAGATCTGGCAGCTGCCTCATAACTGCCTCAGATTCTCTGTTCTGGGGAAAACAAAAGACCAAAACCACTCCCTCATCTCTGGACCCCAGCAAAATTACAGTGTCTGCACCTCTGCTGGAACACACATCAGCACACCACACACACACTACTGGGTGGGAAATGTGTTGATGAGCCCAGTGTTTCACCCCCTCTGATCCTCTCCCACAATCCATCTCCTCTCCCTCCTGCTCCCCCTAACCCTCCTTCCCCTCCTTTAGACCCTCTGTGATTTTATATGTGTCTGATGGAAGGTATGATAATGAAGCAAATTATATTTCCCTGACTAGAGGGAAATCTTTGTGAGTCTATATTCAACAAATTAAAAAACAATAATGAACAATAATTGCCTCTAAATATACATAGTCTTGTGATATGTATTGGGTTTAATTTTTTTTTGTTAAATTCACATGTTAAATAACTAAATGAATTAAAAAAGCACACATGATCACTTTTTTAGAAGTTATTACTGACTTTGCTTATCATAGGCCATGTAGAAATGATGAAAAACAATAAAACCCTCTTGAAAACTCAATTTTGCATGTACAGTAAGTCTATGAGGAAAAAAAGCATCAGAAGATGTAGCCTTGGTAATCCACCGTCTCTATAGAATGTTGTCAAACAGAAAACTCTAAAACAATCCGTCTGACTCTAAACCCATCAGAATATTGAAATCATCTCTTCTGTGGGAAAACTCACCCTGAGTGGCTGCATGTGTGCAATGAAGTGTGTGTCGAAACTTATGTGATGTTGGTGGCAGGGCTATACGTGTAGGTGATAATATGTGTAAAGTCATCCATGATGCAGGAGGTAGATGCAGGTTTCTTTTATTTTGAAGTCACACCAGTCAACCAGCCAACTTGCAGCAGTAGTAAAGCCAAGACTAGCAAAAATGACAACAGCACTACAGTCCAAACTGTTTAGAAAACAAAACACAGGACAGGGCTTCGCACTGTGTAGCATTACAAATGCTGCTCAAAGAAGAATTGAAACAAAGGAGTTTAAGTACCAAAACGTGATGACTACAACCGATAGGGAGTCCCAGAGTTCAGGTGCTGCTCGTTAGGGTGACAAGGAAAAAACAAGGAAATCATTCAATCAATAAGTGAGTGATGAGGACCTAATTGGGGCTACAGCTGTTTGAGTAGGCCCAGGAGTCGTCACAATATGAAAATAAATAATTATGTAGATTCATGTTGGTGATGATTAGGGCTGTCAAAAGATTACATTTTTAAATCACGATTAATCTCTCTGAATTCCTAAAGTTAATCACGATTAATCACATATTTTATCACATGATTAAAATTCTATTATTTTGCATTTCTGAACTTTCCAGGAGTCCATATTAACAATATGAAGCAATTATTATGTATCTTGATTGGGATTCAAATGAAAGCAAAGCAAGTTACTTTATTAACTTAACTTTAAGACGTTGGTCTATTTGATTATTTCAAATCAGATTTCAAAAGATGTGCAGCAGACCTGAGGCAACACAATATATTCTTCAAAAATATAGCTGATATAAACTGAAATAAATGCTACTGCAGAAGTGCATGCACAAAATGTAGGCCTACACACATTATTAAAGGGCATAAGAAACAGAAAATACTATATTCATACTATATTCATTATCATTGAGTTCAGTTGAAAATAAGGAACTTTTCGACATGAGTGCACTGCCATTTTATAGGCCTACAGTCTATGGTGCACTGTCACTTGCCACACACATCAGCGCAGAAGTTTTTAACAGGCAAACACTAGATGAACAATGGATTTTATGGAGTGGCATCGACCAAATATATCTAAATCGTGATTTACACGGCTGCAAAGTGCGATGCTGGTGTGCGGTGTTCAGCCGACCGGGAGTTCAGAACTGCGTTGGTGTTTATTATCTCCATGACTACAGAAGGAGGAGTAGGAGGAAGTAAAGTTCTTAGAATATTTGCTAGGAGGTGTCTGGCAGTTTGAGGACAATAAATGGTGCATCAAAGCCAAAGAGTCAAAATAGTAGCAGCCAAAGAGGATTGTTGATAACAGAACAAGTGACGGTGAAAAAATCTTTGGCGGCACACGATTAATGCGTCAGCCTGGGCTACTAGTAGTAGTTGGGTGACATGAAAGTGACGCTTTAAATAAAATGTATTATTATTATTATTACTATGAAAAACATACATAACACACTACAATACACTATAGGGCTTCAGGTTTGTAACCGTAGGGTTACCGGTTCGATCCCTGACCACTAGGAAAAATGTGGGCGGGGGAAGTGGTTGAGCACCACTCTCCCATGCCCACATCCACGGCTGAAGTGCCCTTGAGCAAGACACCTAACCCCTCACTGCTCCCCAAGCGCCGCTGTAGCAGGCAGCTCACTGCTCTGGGCAAAGTCCTTTTAGACAAGTCCCTCCCCTCTGTGGCCATATTGCAACGCTTTTTGGGCACTTATAGGGCATCTATTTCGGCAGAAATGCACGTGTGCAAGGCTTCACGACACCAATCTTGCTCCAGCGGCGAGATCACAACATTGGCACGGTGTCTGCACAACACACCACATGATTGGCTCAATGTATTCACAGCACAACACATGATTGTCTCAATGTATTCACATGTCGACGTTTTGCCATGGAAGGGGTGGGGTATGTGTAGACAACTGCCTTATTGGCGTTACAAACTAACCCCATGCATTTCTATCGAGGATTTTTTGAGTGCTGTGTCTCATTAGAAAGTCTCTGACCACGATTAATTTTGAAAACGCTTTAAAAAATATTAACGTAATTAACAAATTGTTTTGTCGTGTCTGGGAATAAAGAGTTGTGATTGTTATATGTATATGGACCGCTTATGGACTGTAATTGTAATGTGTATTCTTATTAACTGTAATGTTGTACTGTATGTATGTAGGCTGGGTGAACCCAGCCTGATCTGACGGCGGTTTCTATTCCGCCCTGCAGCTCAGGCTGGAAACTTGTACCAAAGATAATGAATGCGTAGCAAGATGGGTCGTCCTAGTTCATGTCTATGAGGGCAAAGTGGAGTTCAGTCAGAGACGGGCTCTGGTTCAGTTCCCGCCTGCACAGGGGCGTGTCACTGACGTATGACTTACGTTTGAACGCCTCGGTTCCACGCCAGACAAGCCGGAGTACAAAATAAACTTGGTGTACACCTTCATTAATGTTGATTTTCTCCCGACTAGAGGGTCATACTATCACGACATTCTACTGAAATAGGGAGGAGGGTTTGGAGATCATGATACCGTGCCCGAAATGTGCATCCATTGCTCAGAAAAATAAGGCTTTGACAAATTCTGGGAAATTCTTGGATTCTGCCATAGACCTCAATGTTAAAAAGAGAGCCCGATCACTGCATAAATGTGCGGGGGCGTGTACTGCTACCCTATTTGCATAAATTTCCAGGGACACGTAATGGCCTCTCATGAAGTATCTTCGTAATCAACCATCTTTGCTTGTACATTTCTTTCTCCTGCTTCCATTACACTTTTGGGGTGGCCAATCACACCTGCTATTGGCAGGTTTAAAACGATGACGATATTGGGAGAGCCTGGTTCGTTGGTCAGATTGGTGAATGACTATCCAATTGCGTATAGAGTCATTTGAACTATGCCCGTTGATCACACCTCTTGTGCAGTAGAAAATACATAGCGAACTCCCCAGACCAATGTTCAATCTTAAAAGATTGAGCTTGGTCTGGTGAAAGCCAGACTAGTATGTATCCTCATGTACTTCCTATTCGCCTTATTCACCCGGCAGCGATAACGAGGCTAAGGGGTACACTTGCCATTACACCTCAGTCCAGCAGATGGTGGTGGTAATGCACTCCGTTTGCAAACTGCCGAAAAAAGCTCACCGATTAAAGAAGAAGGGTTCACTGGCCTGTTCTTCTTCTTCTTCAGTGAATTGTTTTTTAGCAGTTTGCAAACGGAGTGCATTACCACCACCATCTGCTGGACTGAGGTGTAATGACAAGTGTACCCCTCAGACTTGTAATGGCCGCCGGGTGAATAAGGCGAATGGACTGTGGGGGTTCTGCTTGTTATACGTGGGCTGGGGGATGAGGTTTTTGGAACATGGAGCTGATGAACTGATTGACAGCCAGCTGTTTGCAGTTGGGACTGGGTTGATGGGCTATCAGCTGAGGGACGCTTGGATTGGCTGGCTGCCCAATAAAGTCATTCCGGATACTTTGGGAAGGGGTTGTGAAAAAGGTTTTTACCCCCCCAAAAATATATATTTTTAAAATGCCAATAGAACTCCATATAAAAGACGATTTGCGAATGACAGGGCTGAAATTCTGCCCCGACTGCACTGAACAAGACTTCCTAACAGCTAATTGGATCATAAATATGAGTTGGATGGACAGTGGTGGCCTGTGTGTGCGCTGTTGTAAACTGTAAGTGAAAACAAGTTCTGTGCTGTCCTGTCCCAGCAGCATGCTGTTGAGGTACAATAGGTGAGGGTCCAGCGTGCTGTTGAGGTAGGTGAGGGTCCAGCATGTTGAGGTAGGGGAGGGTCCAGCATGTTGAGGTAGGTGAGGGTCCATGCTGTTGAGGTAGGGGAGGGTCCAGCATGTTGAGGTAGATGAGGGTCCAGCATGCTGTTGAGGTAGGTGAGGGTCAGCGTGCTGTGGAAGGCCGCGCTTACCACCTCCACGGCTTTGCTCATCTTGTGATGTAGATGCTATGGTGACTCACTTGAGTCGATGTTGCACACACATTTACCTTTCCAGGGCACTCAGCGTCAGGATGGAGATGCTGACTTTATGGTTCAAGGACACCAGGAAGAGCAAGACGTGGCAGAAGACGTCACCAAACATCAAGTCCATTCCGGAGAGGCAGTAGCCAACACGTAACCATAGCACCACCACCACACTGGAGAGGAAGGAGGTCAGCCAGGGCCAGGTTGAAGAGGACAGCATGGATCTGCTCTTTCAGGGCCTCATGTGCCAGCAGAAGACCCAGAGGGCCAGGCAGTTAGATTTCACATGAACACAACACAATATCTCCACTAGATGGCAGCATTACTCCTCATAGTCATTGAATTGATGGTGTTGTGCAGTATCCATTTTCAATGAGGAAGACCTTCTTATATGGTTGTTTTATTTTGCAGTATTTGCGGTTACGAAATTAAATTCAATACTTTGACAGTTTTGAAGTTTCTCAGTCAATTTCATCATACATGAAAACTGTGGTGCTTCCTCATGAACAATGAGGAGGTTTGAACAATCAACCAATAATTGTAATAGCCCAGATTAATTGGTAGAATTACATAGCAAACTTTGTCAATGACATGTGTTTTGGCCGTGATCTGCGCTGCATTGACACACCCCTAAATGCACAGAAGTATTTCCCAATCCCAAGCATATACACCGAGTTCAGAGGAAACGAAACTGAAAGTAGCCTAGAGAGTGGATTCAGAGGTTCGAAGTGTTTGTCGTAGCTACTCGGGAAGAATGGCAGGTGCGATTTCAATGAACCAGGAGGACCTTTTTATCTGTCCGATTTGTTTGGATCTACTGAAAGATCCAGTGACACTTCACTGTGGACACAATTACTGCACGGGCTGCATTAAGGGCTGCTGGGATCAGGAAGATCAGAAGGGAGTTTACAGCTGCCCACAATGCAGACAGACTTTCACTCCGAGACCTGTTTTGAACAAAAATAACGTTTTTGCTGAGCTTTTGGAACAGTTCAGGAAGACCAGAATTCAAGGTACTGCTTCTCCTAAGTGTTTTGCTGGACCTGGAGATGTGGAGTGTGACAGCTGCACCGGTAGAAAACTAAAAGCGGTCAAGTCCTGCCTGGTGTGTTTGTTGTCGTACTGTGAGACTCATCTCCAGCGCCATGATGAACTGTCAGGGAAAAGACACAACGTGGTTGATGTCACAGGTCAGCTACAGGACAAGATCTGCGCTCAGCACCAGAGGCTCCTGGAGGTATTTTGTCGCACGGATCAGAGTTGCGTCTGTTTGCTATGTCTGGTAGATGAACACAAAGGCCATGACACGGTCTCAGCTGCAGCTGAGAGAACGGAGAAACAGGTAAGCACCGGGAGGGAGTTCAGGTGCAGATGTTTTAGTGCGACTGCTCACACACCATGGAGAGTATATCCCTTACAAAAAATACCATATAATAATAAATAATTCCTGCAAAACTGCAGTTTTGATATGCATTTTAAACAAGAATTGATTCTTCTAAAACATTTAAACAAATAGGATTTGATGATAATGATGGCTCATTTTTTCGAAGGTCATGAAGTGAAACAGCATAATCTTTAGGTTAATGATGGCCAGGTTGAATGAAGTTGTCAAAACACATATGGGCTACTAAAGACAAAAAGCTATCCTCACTTTGAAATGCATAGCCTACCTCGTTGACATGCAATGCCAAATTCATATTCAAGTTCATGTCAGCATTGACAGGGGGCCACCGGAGAACACTTGTATATTATCATCAAGTAGGCTAAATTATCTAGCTAGTCAAAATTATAACTTTCACTATATGTTTTAGTCTTATATGCTTCTGTGGTAAAAATAAAGTATTAAAGGCAAAAATTAATGCACAGGCAAGCCGACCGTACTGCAGAGTACAAAGCTTTACTCACGACGCCAGAGACAGATTACAAACACACAAGCATCCTAGGCAAGCATGAGAGCAACACATCTGTTGTAGACAAATCTAACCAGTATTTATAGGACTAAACAGGGTATTCTTGATAGATTACGCAGAATAAAGATAAAAGAGCTCATCATAAAGAAAGCTAATTAAAAGAAAAGCTGGTATTACTCCAGACTATCTAATGCAGTTGACCTCAAGAGGTCACAGCTAAGAGAAAACCAAAATAACTGAGATCATCCTTGTAATGTCTACATTTCTTTAAAGACTAGCCAGTTGGACAACAACAACCCTAGTAGACATTTAACAGCTAAAATGTGACTGAAAATTTTCCCACTACTTTGCTTTTCTATAAATTAGTTGAATATAATAACCTGTGTAGGTTTTCAGGCCTTTAGTTTCCACAAAAATCACCAGAAGTCATCATTTATTGGGTTTTTTTTATTTTATTTTCTTTGGGGGGGGGGGGGATTTTTTTTCTATTATAATAGGCTCCATCATATCTAGTGGTAGTTATTTTTAACACATCTCTATGTCCAGAAAGGGACAACACAGTTTGTGTTGTTTCTAACACATTCATTTTAAGAGTGTAGTTATACACATTGCATCAAATTATATTATTAAATGTTTCTTTCAGAAGCAAAGCTACACAGAATAATGTGCTGAACTCCCAGTTATTACTGATCCCTTCTGCTCCTTTGTGCCAAGTAAAGATGAACACAGTCGGGGTCATAGTGGCGTATCAAACCAATGGTGGGCCCAGGTGCGAAAGTGTTACGCGGGCCCCATACCGACAAACTCAAGCCCAGGATGAATTAGCTCTGATACATGCAATACACATTAAGGGTGACTTCAATTGTTTATGCAAAGGGCCTGAGGCACCGAAGTAGTTTAGTAGTTACAGATTACAATTTCAAATAGAAAACACATGACTACATATCCATTACATGTGAAAACATTAAAAAATAATTTTATTAACAGCCTGCAGGCCAGGGTAATCGAATATCACTGCATTAACATCAACTCGCATGGAATTATGGGAACACTCAATTCGCCTCTTCAACCCTCTGCTGAAACTTCAAGCGTAGATTTCTTGCTTATAAACTCGCACTGCGCAGAAACAAAACGTAATGTAGCCTAACTTATTTAACCGTCCAGAAACCAAATAAAATCATTCATATGCATACAATCCCCAATATGCGTGAATTAGGCCATTAGAAGAAGGCCATCTTACGAGCCTTTCGTTGTGCAAAATCGTCAACGATGTTCCCAATATTTAATGCTCTGGCTCTCGTATTTTCAATGGACAGGATAGCTAACCCACGGAGCCTCTCCTGCCCCATGCTGCTCCTTAAGTTTGAGTTTGGAAAAAGATTGCTTAGCTGTTGCCACAGTCACAGGCAATGTCAGAAACAACATGAGTACACACTTCTCAGAATGTGGATGTTACACTGTCATAATCTACCACCAGCATTTTGGCAAGTTGAAAAATAGATGACTTCTGTGAAATCTCTGCTTTAAAGCAAGACCTGAATGAGAGGAGTTGTGTTGGGAATGTCGGTGCAATGTCCCTGCTATAATGGTCTGACAAACGTCTTGCCTTTTCAAGCAGTTCATCATCACCTGCGAGTTGAAGGGTCATAGGACGTAAAGACTCAAACACATGACAAGTTTCCCGCATACTTGTAAATCTTTGGGAGAGCTGACTGATTATGATGTCCAGAGTTGCATTAAATACCTGCACTTTGAAGTATCTCTCTGCATCGGTTAAGCGCTCATCTTCCGATAGATCGTCAAAGTGACGCTTCACTCTCCGTGCTCTAACATTCTAAAGTTCTAAAAAAAAAAAAAAAAAAAGGAGGCAGGACGGGGTAGCGACGGGCCCCGGGAGGTCACGGGCCCTGGTGCGACTGCACTTGCTGCACCTACTATAGTTATGCCACTGCGGGGTCATGACTGAATACGTGGTATCTCTCATCAGTACCAATAAAGACACTATTTGCTCAGTGGTTTACACAGGTCCTGCAAACAAACAGGCTTCTTAATGACTAAATTTATGAATTAAAATGTCATGTGAGGATTAAATTACTATTGAATATACAGTGTAAGCACTATGTAGTAATGTGTAGTCTGGTATTGTCACTGTGTCATTTAGAAGGAGATGGAGGAGACCAAGAGGAAACTCCAGCAGAGACTCCAGGAGAGAGAGAAGGAGCTGCTGGAGCTGAGGAAGGCTGTGGAGACTCTCAAGGTGAGTACTGAGAAAACTATAGACCCTTTCAACTGCATAAACAAACAGGTGTTCTCCTTAGGCATTCCCTGTGGCACAGTTAACAACATTGAGCTGATGGTAATTTGGGGGCAAACACAAATGTAGTACTGACCAGAGTAGAGGACAGCAGCTGGCTGCCATGTCAGAGCTCATTTAACGGTGGCCAGTTGGTACGTAGCTGTGCAGTGTGTAAACCTCCCTCCCAACGCCTTAAGAAACATGCTAGCAGGAGATGCTAGAGCCTGTGGGTTTTAGCTCACTTCCTAGCGTGCTGGACTCAAGTCAGTACGAATGCAGGGCTGAGCCGTGTGGTCAACACAATGCAGGTTACACTCAGTCAGGACTCTCACCCAGTCAGCCAAAGAGGAGTCTGCAAAACTGAGTCACTTTCCAGTTCCTCTGGTCCACACTGTGGGTAACAAGCTGTGTGGAGGAGTGAGTGTGTGTGGAGTGAGGGCTGCTTTAGATGGACCCTCCTCTTTGTGTGTCTCCAAACAGAGCTCTGCACAGACAGCAGTGGAGGACAGTGAGAGGATGTTTACTGAGATGATCCGCTCCATTGAGAGAAGGCGCTCTGAGGTGACAGAGCTGATCAGAGCTCAGGAGAAGGCTGAGGTGAGTTGGTCTGAAGGACTCCTGAAGCAACTGGAGCAAGAGATTGCTGAGCTGAAGAGGAGAGATGCTGAACTGGAGCAGCTTTCACACACAGACGATCACATCCATTTCCTCAAGGTAACTGTAGTATAGATACTGTAGATTGTTTGTTAGCAGACAATTTTCAACATCATAGAGTCCTTGTTGGAACATTCTAATTAAATTGACATATACAACATAATTAAAGTGTCTGTTTTCAGTTGAATGTTCTTGCACTCAGTGGCAAAGCTCAGATATGCAGGCATCTTCAACATTTCTCAGACCAAGGACCCCTTGCTTGATATAAACCTTGTAGCACTAGATATTGCATCAAGTTGCTTATTAGATCCAACCAATAATATTATGCAGGACAACTTATTTAACATGAGTAGACAGTAATGGCGTATACAATGCTAATCCAATAAAATAAGAATTTTGGACAGAGATCATATATATATATATATATATATATATATATATATATATACATATATATACATTTGTATTTCTATCCATTCATATCTCTCTAGAATTTTCAGTCAGTCAGCCCTCAACCTCAGTCTAAAGACTTATCCAGCACCTCTGTCAGCCAAAGCTGGTCTTTTGAGGCTGTGAAGAAATCTGTCTCCACACTGAAGGGGCAGCTGGAGGATTTCTTCAAGCAGGAAGTCATGAAGATCTCTGCAGCAGGTTGGTTATAGATATCCATTAGAAAAGGAGAAAAGGTCAAATACAATAATGAAGTTTATACAAAGTGCAGTCTTTTATACTTTTCTGTTATAGGTTGTTATAAGTTGCTAAAGGTATATGAATTGTTCAGTCCAGTACTCTTAGAAACTATAAAAATAATTGATTGAAGCCTGCGCCTACACCTGTGCATAGTGATATTCATGCCGTCATGATGATCAATGCTATGGTTCATTAATTAGGCAAAGTGACAAATGCTTACTCATGTTATGTGTGCACAGATATTTTGGTCATTCAATGTGTAATATACCAACTTAATTGACCCATTTGCTCTGCAGTTAGTTGGGTTAAGGAATTGATTCAAATGGTTACATTTCATTAGAATCATCATTTAGCTGACGCTCTCATCCAGAGACACTCACTCGCAGTGAATTAACTACAGGAACTGCTGAAGCAACTTGGGGTTAGGTGCCCTGCTCAGAGGCACAATGGTGGCAGCCCCTGGGATCAAACTTACAACCTTTAGCTGTTCCATTTAGAAGCTCCCGAACCACTAGACCAGCAGCCCCCACATCTGAAGGTGTTCTGAACCTGCTCTTCCCATCCTGATGAAGATCAGTGCTGCTGGAATGAGTGCATCTCCATCTTCACTTTGGTTCAAGTTTGGTTAGTTATAATGCATTTCTTCTTTCTCAGTGTCTGATGTCCAGGCTGTTTTTACTGAGCCAGTAACCAGAGAGGAGTTCTTAAAGTGTAAGTTGGTCTGGTCTACAAACACTGAGACACACATGTACACATACAGTCATTCATTCAAGTATTTGTGGAATCACACACACAATATAAACACAAACACAAACATACACACACACACACACACACAGAGAAACGTACGTACACTTATTTTAATATTTTGAATACAAGCAGTGAAATACACCTATGTTTACACTTATATACAGCCATTCATACAGAATATGTACATAATCACTTACACACACACGCACACAACACACACACACACACACACACACACACACACACAACACACACGCACACACAACACACACACACACACCTAATCAAAATACAAAAATTTAACTTTGTCCTCTCTTCTCTCTCATCAGACTCCTGTCACTTCACACTGGATCCAAACACAGCACACAGAACCCTCCATCTGTCTGAGGGGAACAGGAGGGTGGAGTGGAGAGCTGAACTCCAGCCATATCCTGATCATCCAGAGAGATTTGATGTGTGGCCACAGGTGCTGTGTAGAGAGGGTGTGTCTGGACGCTGCTACTGGGAGGTGGAGATGAGTGGGGAGGTTTATATAGCAGTCTCATATAAAAGCATCAGCAGGAAAGGACGGGGTAATGAGTGTGGGTTTGGATGTAATGATCAGTCCTGGATGCTGCGCCTCACCAGCTCCAGCTCCTATTTCTGGCACAATTATAAACAGACTAAACTCCCTCTAGTGGCCAGCTCCAGAATAGGAGTGTACGTGGATCACAGGGCAGGAACTCTGGCCTTCTACAGCATGTCTGACACAATGACCCTCCTGCACAGAGTCCAGACCACATTTACTCACACACTCTACCCTGGGTTTTATATAGGCACTGGATCATCAGTGAAGCTGTTGTGACCCACACTGTATACAGCAGGACAGAAATGTAAAGACCCCAGAAACAGATAGATGCTGTTAATACACACACACACACACACACACACACACACACACACACACACACAGTATACAGCAGGACAGAAACCCCAGATACAGATAGATGCTGTTCTCATATCCATACACACACACCCATGAACACATTCCATCTCATCAGCACACATATAAGCCACCACTCACATGTAAAGATCCGGCAGCTTCCTCTCAGCTGCCTGAGATTCTCTGTTGTTGGGGAAAACAAAAGACCAAAACCACTCCCTCATTTCTGGACCCCAGCAGATATTACAGCATCTGCACCTCTGGACCTCTGCTGGAACACACATCAGCACACCACACACACACTATTGGGTGGGAAATTATGGCGAGCCAAACAAATCAAAAGCCTGGCCAACACAGACACCACCCATTCAGTTGCACTTCGCGCTATTGAGTCCAGCTGCGCTAACCTAAGACCATCGCGCGCTGTCCAATGTTACAACTGCGCTATCGAGTTGGCCGACACCACCTATTCAATCTGCGCTAACATAACCAGAGACCATCGCGCGCTGTCCAACAACTGCGCTATCGAGTTGGCCAACACAGACACCGCCTAGTCAAGTTGAGCTAACCAGAGACCATCGCGCGCTGTCCAACAACTGCGCTATCGAGTTGGCCAACACAGACACCGCCTAGTCAAGTTGCGCTATAACCATCTCGCGCTGCCTAAAATATCAATAACAGGATTGCAATGTTTTCAATGTGTGTAGAAAGTCACATGCTACAAAGTACATTCCCATCAAACTGATCACGACTCAGATATATATTTATTTAAACATGGGATTACTGGGAGATTACTGAAACGATAGGCTACGCTATTATTATCAATGAAAACAACTCATAATGAAGTGGGGCAATTCACAGCTTTTAATCTATAGCCCTGTTGTAGGATGTAGCAAAAGTGGGATATAGTGCGACTGCTTCCCCAAAACAAATGTGGATTTAATCGTTTGATATGTGGATAACTTTCAGCAGACTAAACAAATAAGGTAAGATTTTGTTATCACAAAGCTAGCTGGTTCGTTATGGCGAAGCATATTACAGCCAACGTTGGCTACTTGCAGCAGTGAAGCTGATCGATCTCGATAACATCGTTTGTTCGTAACGTAAACGTTTCTTCAGCAGGACTTTTTATTATGCATTCATTTTCATTGGCAAAAGCTAGCCTAATATGCATGAGAAAGAATTTGAGGGAGCTGCAGCTGTTAGCATCAGCACGGTCATAGTACAGTAACACCCCAGATAGCAAGCACACGTTGTCACAACGTTGCCATTGGTTGGCAGTGTCGGAGGTGGAATTTCAACGTTGAAACAATGTCACAACAACCGCAGCGCCTCAAGCAATTGTATATAGAATGTTGGTTTATAGAATGTTGGATTGTTCTGCGACAAGCTGCGTCAAACAAAAATATTTAGAGGATCTACAACGTTGAAACACAGTCACGCCAACGGCAGTCCACCGACTGGCTGCAACTGCAGCGAATGTCAACAACGCAAGATTTCGGGTTTTATTATTATTATTTATTGCATTTGTGAGATAATTTTAGAAGTTTGTAAGACCTCTTAAAGGCCTCTTAAAACAAGAGGATTTACAACGTTGAAACACAGTCACGCCAACGGCAGTCCACCGACCGGCTGTTTGCAACTGCAGTGATTATCTTAAACGTGCTAATTACGTGATAAATTATAAAACAATCTTTTTTAATACTACAAAATAACATTTGCTAAATGAACCTTAACTTTTTCAGCCATAGGTGTGTAGATTATACATACCTGCTTCTGTTTGTAAGACTAGGATATTTGTTTTCCCACATGCAATCAAGAAAAGCAGTAGCCAACTTATTCCTATGACCAATAAGTAACTAAGTATACCCACAGAAGTCACTGAAAAAGAGTGCATTTCCCAAATAGGTCAAGCTATCGCAACTCCAACAAAAAGTATACTATAGCTCACCCATTAGAAGTTCCACTCTAATGGGTATAACTGTTAAGCAGTTAGGCTATTCATGGTGGAACTGATGTCCAACTTTCTGGTTATAGGCTAGATGAGATCCAAGCACTAATCATGTAACATCAGATATTTCAGTTGGAGTTGCCCGTGACCTCACCATAAAATATGACTGCCATGGTCCAATAAAGTTTTTCTGATAGAAAATTCCTTATGTCTGACTGGGCATTATTTAAATGTGTATCATAATGTGCCACTGCAATTACACCTAATACAAACAAGTAAATCTTTGTATTAGACAAAGTTAATTTGTCAAATGATTTCAGCCTTCCCCCTAATAACTCACAATTTAAGTGAATGTCATCTTACAGTTTCATGTAAAGTATGTTTGTTGCTGAAAACCATGACACAAACCCAATGTTTACAAGCCCATCATTTATTTAATACTGGCATTTCACAGTATACGAGATCACTATTTCACTCATGAGTGAGTAATCACTTTCCCAGTAGCGTGCCATTAAGTCCCAGCCAATCTCATTCTGAGCTGCAGAGAGCACCTGAATGGACCAGATAGAAACAAAAAAATATACATTAGACAGAGAAATAGATAGCATGGATTTTAAAAACAAACAAAAAAGTTGCATTACATGTTTGTCACACTCATTTTACAATGTACAGTGGTGCTATTTAGTCAATCACCCTCTAACACACACACACAGCAACACAGCTGAAGGTGTGTGTATTTGCAAGCATGGATCAAATAGGCCAAAGGCACATTTACAGTGGTTTCTGTACTTACTTGGTGTACTTAAATAAAAATATTCAATGGAAATAACAATTGACCAATTTCAATATATGAATTTATCTTGTCTAGGTTCTTATTGAATTGAATTTCCCCTTGGGGATCAATAAAGTATCTATCTGTCGATCTATATTGAAAACTATATTTTGAACTTTTTTCACTGTTGTGTAATGATTGATTGGAAGCATACTCTGACTTCACCACAAGTTGTGTTGTTTGAAAGAAATATTCATGCTTTTCATGTTTTTAATGTTTATCACTGTTATAAAAAATGCCCAGCAAGAAACAAGTCAGTGATTGGTCAGTGTACATGTGGATAATGCAGAGCGACATACATGGCATGGTGCTGGTAACAACAGGAAATGGATGCTTCTGAAACAGAGAAATGATATTAGATTAGTAAACAGAGTGTGCTTTTAGAACATTGGATAAATGGTTGCTGATAATGGGCAATGTAGATATTGCATTAAAAATAAGCCATTTCTTTCTACAACAGTAGAGAACAGTTTTGCAATTATGTAAGTGCATACTGTGTGTGTAAGGCGGTCATACTGGTTTACTAGAATGACCAACATAACCTGGCATGGCCAGATAAATCAGCAATGTAGACCGGCAACACCAGCTAAAATGACTTGAGATGATACGACAAGCAAAACCAGCTGAATTACCATCGCAAGCTGGGTAAACCAGCCGAAGCTATGTTGTCGCATGAGTTTTGCTGGTCTAGCAGGTCAACCATCATAGGGTGGTCAAACAAGCTGGTCAACCAGCAAACCACCTTAAGCTGGTCAGGCTGTTTTTTTTCAGCAGGGTAGCCCTGACTGTAGCCTATAGCCCTGGTCCCTTGTCGGACCTCATAGTTCAGCAGTTAGCCTACACATCAGATGTATGGAATAATGAACACAGTATGCCAGGCTGTGACAAGTAAATACAAACGTTGTTGACATGTCACGCAGTTTCTAAGCTAAAACATCGCCTCACTATCCGCTAGCTGCCTGTGCCCTGAATACACGGCAGAAAAACAGTCTGTGTTGTGTTACGCTGGTAACAGGAAACAGATGCTACTGAAACAGAGAAATTATATATTAGTAAACAGAATGTGCCTTTGGAACATTGGATGAATGGTTGCTGATAATGGGCAATGTAAATATTGCATTAGAGATAAGACATTTCTTTCTACAATAGTAGAGAACACTTTTGCAATTATGTAAGCGCATACTGTGTAACCTGAAAACTGTTGCACTGATTAAAA
Source organism: Alosa pseudoharengus (assembly GCF_046254945.1). Classification (NCBI taxonomy): domain Eukaryota; kingdom Metazoa; phylum Chordata; class Actinopteri; order Clupeiformes; family Clupeidae; genus Alosa; species Alosa pseudoharengus. Next base: position 6,744,727 of record NW_027468848.1, read on the forward strand.
AAACAAAAAAACAATGTAATTGATCTCAGCTGGTATTTTGTCTATAATGGAGTGGAATGGAAATTTCTAAGTGATCCCAAACTTTGGTAGCCTAGAAATCTAGACGCACCCTAACGGCCAAGGTGATGTAATTTGCTGCCAGGGTAGTCTAGCAACTCTCCGTTGGCTTGCGAGTTGGAAAAATTCAACTTCAGTCAGGCCAATCACATCGTGTATAGAATCAGTAAGCGGACTTAACATAATGATGGCATAGTTGCGACTGTTCTGCGTGAATTCCCTGCTACTTGAAAACAAAGAAGATGGATGCTGCTGCTGGCGAACAGCGTGACACGAGTTAAGCTTTGTTTAAATTGGCAAAAGTTTGAACAACTAGCTCCGCTGGTGGGAAAATGCATGGTTGTAGCACTATCCTATTGCGTGCAGAGGGAATTTGAAAGACAACCGTTTATCCCGCCCCTTGGACTGAGCACTGCGAATGGTCCTACATCAAGATGTGAGGTCTGGCTCATCAGGCTAAAACTTTGGTAGTGCATGTTTACAAGAATTCCCCTCACAACTCCAAGCATACAGACAGTGTCTTCATCATCCTCAGCCTCCATTGAAGAACATAAGACAGGTGAGTGTGCCTCCAGTGTCAACACACACAATCTGACATCTCATAGCTCATAGGACTACTGATGTGTGTGTGTCTGGGGGTGTAATATAGTTACCTTCAAGGAAATAAAGCCCTCATAAGTACATTTTTCCAGAGTCTGAAAGCACACACACACACACACACAGAGAGAGTAGGAGAAAAAAACTGTAGGCTACACTACACATTACAGGTTAAAGATGAACTGAACTGAAAGAATCAACATTGATAATGTGTTGATTATGACAATTAAAAATAAATGACACTAAAAAAATAATTTAAAAAAATCAATACGTAGCCTTTTTTAAGCAACACCAAAATTGCGTTTGTTAGTATTAGAACGCTGCCAGGTTCAATGACGTCACTGGCATGGTAGGACCTGAGAAGTTCTATAGGCAACAGCTGCAGCATATTATGTATACACGAAAATTTGTAATTTTAATGGCATGGGTTACAAATTTGAGCCTGTGAGGGACAGGCCTGTAGTGTCTTGACTACCACTAGATGGGTTTCAGGCTCCAGCTCAACCTTCAGTAGGATCATTTGGGTGAAAATGACTGTGTGGGCGCTGCCGGAGCATGGACACTGGAATCTATCTGTTGCAAAGCAGTGGCGAAACGTAGGGAAAATGTTCAAGGAAGCCAAAGTGACGGGAAAAATGTGTTTATTTATGTATGTGTTTATTTCGGGGGGTATACATTTTGTGCAATGTACAACATAGATACATTTTGTGCGGCACAACATAGGCTACTGTAGACCTAGCCTAGGTCATGTAGAAAACTGGACGAGGGGCGCTTGAGACAGCAACACGCACGCTGTCTCTCTGTCTCCCTCCATCCCTCACACACATACATTGCCTACTGTACATCCTCCACACAACTGCATACTCACTCACCACCACTACATTAGGCCTATGCGAAGGCTACGTGCATATACAAATAAGCTATATAACACGCATTGTCACGTCAATGTAGGCTAACGCAGTATGGACTACTGGCACTAGTAACAGCAACTCACACGGGCTCTCTCTCTCCCTCCCTTGAAACTGTTAAAAACTTCGTTACCCCAAGTTGACCCCAGATACACGGAGGATACACGAGTTTGCCGTTTATTTTAGGCTAACGTTAGTGGAGAGTTTGCAGATTTTTACCTTGTGGATGTTGATATTGCACGAGTCTCTTGGATAGCAGTACTGCGAGTTAAACTCCCTCGCATCAACAATCTGTCCTGAGACGGTGAACAACTGGCTTCAGGGTGAGTAGAAAGGGACATTGGATTCTGTTTACAGACCCGCTGTGGTTTAGTTACCAGCTAGTAAAAGCATTATTATCGATCTGTGATATCGTCGGAGTCATGGTTTACTCTCTATGGTCGGAGTGCTAGCTTGTGGAGTTTGACATAAGAGTGTTTCCAAGGTGTTAGCTGCTAGCCCTTTCCTAGGTTGGATCGTATGGTAGCCTATCTAACACTGGACCTCACCTGAGGCTACTTTGAGATATTATTCCAAAGGAGACAGATAGGCTACTGCACTTAAAACTTTAAACGATTGAACGAACCTTCCCAGACTTTGTAATTGCGACCAGTGACTGCATTGAATGAACGAAGCCGAAGTTGAAACTTAGGCTCCATGGCACATAGACTGTGGGCTCGCCTTTCTATGAATTGAAAAAGACTACAAGCTGTTCCACCGAGTTTGCGATAAAGTAAGCAAGAAAAGGGTTTTTTAAGTCAGGATATGGCAAGTCAATGGCATTTATTCGTCCAAAGTTACAGACCAGTTTCCATAGTGCACATCTTATCAATAGTTTGAATGTCGTGTGTGTTTCTGCTCATTGACAAAATAGCGTTCAGTATGATTCATGCCAAATTAATTTCCCCTGTTAAAGTGTTCGCCTTTGTTTCACTAGTTTGGTTTCATTTTGTATGAGATTTTGTGATGTAGGCTAGCCTATGATAAATGGCTTATGGCCAATATGTAACTCAGCTAGGCCTAATGTTAGTTTCCTCAGCCATGTCAGCTAGCCTCAGACTCATTATCTGCTATGGCTGCTAGTGCTAGTGCAGAGTAGCTTACCATGCCAGTGACGTAGCCGATTGTTGAAATCCAACATGGCGGCGCCCGTGTAACAACAACACCACTTTCAACGTACAATTTTATCCCTTTTAATAAATTCAGCCATTTTAATCATTGTACCAATGAGAAGAAATAAAATACATCTGTTATATCACCTTTACTTCAAATTCCAGTTCAGTTCATCTTTAAAAGGTCCACTGTGTTCATCAACAATATAGAACATATAGGTTGCTCTCGTGCTTATGATGTAACACACACACCTGCGCGCGTATGAATAAAAGTTAACTGAAATCAACTGATTTTCAATTCACCTGGGATCGCCAACGACAGACTTTGGTCTAACATTAGACACTGTGGTGTTTTGGTCAACATTCAGGTAAAGTAGTGGTTATAAGGTCACTTTCAAGACCGCAACACCATAAACCAAGAACGATAACTGTGTAAATTAGCGTTAGTCGGATTCGCTCGCTAAAGTTAGCTGAAAACGGTTACGTTAACGTTAGCTATATCGCTAGCTGCTATAGCTTGCTTGATGCTAACAGTTATCTAGTAAACTTTACGCTATTGTCTGTCACAATAATGGCAGAGAGCAACAAATTGCTATCAAAAAGGTCTTTAAGACGGCATACAAAAAAAAATACAGAGGCCATTAATTGTCTCTATGCTACAATCACTTAATGTGGAAAAAGTTAGCGTTACTCACGACTCCGACTGCTCCGACCATGGCTCCGACTCCTACATGTCAGGGACGGAAACGTTAGACAGCTGTGATGGAGGAGACTGGTGTAACGTTAGTACTAGCTCTAGTTTAGAGGACATAAGCGCCACCTGTGGTCTGGAGGAAATCCAAAATATCGATTACTGTATGCAAGACGAGGACTTTGACATTGACATTGACAGTCCTGATGAGGAATATGACAACATTAAATTACGTGACGATTTAAAGGCGTGGGCAGTGGAAACAAACACACCAATCAGCCATCTTTCAAGTCTTCTTGCTGTCCTTAACAAACACCTGCCCGATGCAGATCTCCCAAAAGATGGTCGGACACTTTTGTCAACTCCTAAAAGCATAGAGGTGGAAGAAAAAGCAGGGGGCTCCATGCACTATTTTGGATTAGCTAAAGGTGTATTGGTGAGGATGCAGGACAGTCCCACCCTAACAATCGCTCAAACACTCCACCTGCAAATCAATATTGATGGCATGCCACTTTTTAAAAGTAGCAATAACCAATTCTGGCCAATATTGGCATTAATTGAAGAAGACCCAGACCAAATTCCCTTCGTTGTGGCATTATACTCTGGGTTTAAAAAACCATCAAATTTGGCAGAGTATCTCTCCGATTTTGTGGAGGAGATGTCAGTCATCTCCTCAAGTGGTGTTATGTACCAACAAAATCACAAAATAATCATTTCGGCCTTTGTATGCGATGCACCAGCAAGAGCATTCCTCAAAAACATAAAATATCATAATTCGTATTACGGCTGCGAGAGGTGTGTTCAGGAGGGTGTTTGGTGCAATAACAGATTAAACTTCCCTGAGACAATGGCGGCACCACGTACAGACGAGAGCTTTAAGGCCAAATTACAAAGTGATCACCACAAGGATGGTGAAAGTCCCCTCACTGACATCAACATTGGCATGGTCTCCCAATTTGTGCTCGATTACATGCACTTAGTGTGTTTGGGAGTAGTGAGAAAGCTCATTTGGTTGTGGATGCGAGGCCCACTACCCACAAGAATTGGCAACCGAACAATAACATCAATATCACAAAAAATAGTGGAACTTGGAAAAAGCTTGCCAAAAGAGTTCAATAGAAGAGGGAGATCCCTAACAGAGGTGGACCGTTGGAAAGCAACTGAATTTCGGACATTTCTTTTGTATACGGGTCCCATTGCTCTCAAAAACGAACTGCCTGATGTTATGTACGATCACTTCCTCCTTCTGCATGTGGGCATAACCATTCTATGCAGCCCACAGCTGTCAAAAACATACTGTGATTACGCCGAGAAGGTGATCAGAGTCTTTGTCCAAAACTTCTCTGTGATTTATGGCGATTTCATTGTGTACAATGTCCATAGCTTAATCCACCTGGCAGACGATGTCAGAAAATTTGGCCCCTTGCAGAGAATTTCTGCCTTTCCTTTCGAAAACTTTCTGCATCAACTGAAAAGAAAGATCAGAAAGCCAAACCAACCTTTGCAGCAAATTGTAAAACGCATCGCTGAACAAAAACTAAACAGCAGTGTCAGTCAGTCAGTCAATGTCAGTCCAGTGTTGCACAGTCTACTCTCTCACTACACCTGTCCCAAATTCTTTTTATCAGTCCATGCGCCTAACAACATAGTTTTGAGTGGGCACAGCATATTCAGAATTGAAAAAATGTTCAATGCTGATGGCTGCACACAGTTTTTGGGACGGAAATTTTTAAACAGACAGTCGTTTTTCACATCCCCAGTTGACTCCCTCAATTTGAATATTGCTTTTGTTCAAGGACTGTCTGTAGAGGTGGTGGCTTTGTCAGAGAAAACCATTGATGCCAAAATGGTTGCAATGCCTGTCAAACATGGCTTTGCAATATACCGACTGAACCATACATAATAAATAAATAAATAAATAAATAAATGAGTTAGTTAGTAATAAATAAATAAATAAATAAATAAATAAATAATTTAGTTAGTAATAAATAAATAAATGAATAAATAAGTTAGTTAGTTAGTAATAAATAAATAAATAAATAAATAAATAAATAAATAAATAAGTTAGTTAGTTAGTTAAAGCTAAGTTCATCTGTTCATCATTTCAGTTTACAGATCATGTTCGCAATTGTACTATTTACGGAAAAGAATGAGGTTGAAGTGGTGCCCACAAGCTGGCTGAGTGTCGACCAAAAAGTGTCGTTCTGGCCACCATACAAAAGTATGCAACGGGGTAAGGTGGCTGTCCAGAATCAGGAGGATCCTGATGAGACATGGGGGGAGTTCTTTGTCAGGGTACTGAAGAAATATGGTGAGACCCTCCTGTAAACAAACACAGAGAGAAAGAAAGAGAGAGAGAGAGAGAGAGAGAGAGAGAGAGAGAGAGAGAGAGAGAGATAACATGATTCATCATAATGCAACTTCATTTCATTTCTATACATGCTGCAATATGGTTCCTTGTTTAACAAATGTTTCCCTCAAATACAGATTCTTATGAAGCGGCCAGGAAGAAACTGGTGAGGGCCACCAAGAAAGACTCCCTCACTTCTGAGGATGAAAGTTTCAGAAGGCCTAGAATGTAAGAACCGTACAGTACACAAATTAACAAAAGTCTAAGATTCACTGATGTTTTAATACCTGTGGTGTTGTCCTGTTGTCATACTGCAGGCCCTCTGCCAAAGTGGTGGAGCAGTTTGAAGCTCTACCTCAGCCACGCCATTCCATCGCCAACCAGCAACCAGCAAAACAACCAGCGAAACAACCAGTGAAACCACCTGCGAAACCAGGCTCCTCCAAACAGCTACCTGTACTCCAGCCTGTACTCCAGCCACCACCGGTGTTTTCATCGGTCTTGAGTGCTCCCACTACCTCCTACTCACAGCCTGTGACAAACACATTCGGTACAAAACATTTTGCTGGTCTGCAACATGACTGATGATATCATTTGTGTAACATAATCATTTAAGTCACAACACTTTCTAAAGCAATGTGAAATGTTTCTGTTTTTCTATTAAACCTTTCTTACCTATAGAGCGTGACCAGCTAATTTTCAGGGCCTTGGAGGAGATAAAGGCGCAAGTGCGCCAGAACACCCTCCTTCTCCAGGCCCTGGCTAAGAAGCAGCCAGCACAAGCAGCGCCCTCTCTACCAGAGGAATTCACATTCCCAATTCAGACACAAGAACATCTGAGGAGAGTGGAGAATGTGTTATTAGAGAAAGCACAGGAGAAAGCTATGGTATGTATTTGACTACATTGATGACCACAACATGGTGAAAAATTTCACGTTGGTTGAATACTTTGGAACCAACTGCATTATGTTTTGTCAACAGTACACATTCTATACAGTTAAGAACAAAAGTATTCATACCCCTGGCAAATATTGATTTAATGTTAATTTTCTCTTGACCAATATGTTTGAAAATGACACTTCTACATGGCTAAATGTTGTAAGATAATGTGGTAGAATCAGTTTTCATATTTTTTGAACATTTTTATGAAAAATGGCATGTCCAAAATTATTCATACCCTTTTTAAATAATCACTGGAAGCATGTTTATTTGTCATCACAGCTCTCAAAATGGTTCTCATAATACATACCAAGCCTCTCAATGTCTTCACAATGATTCTAGACAGCTAGCCTAGCCCCGCCCACCTAGATCTTATTTCAGGGAGATCTAGTCTGGAAACCTAGTTCATAACCATTTAAAAATCAAGCAAAAGCTATATTCTTTGTTCAGGTGTGTCCTTATAAAAGGTTAAGCAGAGTTGTGCATTTTAAGAAGAGTGATCCATGATCAGCATCCATGATGACCAAGTGGTCCATTTTGGGATGTGCTGCAAATGTCAACCATCAAAACACCATATCCACAGTGCAGAATAGCTATTATAGAAATGTATTAGCTTGGGGTGTTTTTTTCCAGACAATGGGACCTGGTGACCTTCTCAAAGTAAATGGTAACACTAAAACAAGGGGCTACAGTAAGATTTTTGGAGGAAAAAAAATCAGGCAGTCTGCCGAGAAACCCGTCCCAATAGGCGGCATCGGGCCATTAAACCACACAATGATCCAAAACATACAGCCAAACAAGGCTTTCCAGTCATTATCTAAAAAAAGGTATGAAGGCCCCAGCCGTGGCGCAACTGGCTGGGGCACCTGCACCGTACGCCGGCGACCCGGGTTCGATTCCCGCCCCGTGGTCCTTTCCGGATCCCACCCTGACTCTCTCTCCCACTCACTTCCTGTCAATCTCCACTGTCCTATCCAATTAAAGGCATAAAAAAGCCCAAAAAAATATTTAAAAAAAAAAAAAAAAAAAAAAAAAAGGTATGAATAATTTGGGACACAAAATTCATACATATGTAAAAAAAAAGATGAAAATGCTTCTATTTCCATGTTTCTACCACATTGTCAAGCAACCTTTTGACATGTGGCAGTTTCATTTTCAGTCAGAACAAACATATTGGTCGAGAGAAAATCAACATTAAATTAATATTTGCCAGGGGTATGAATAATTTTGTTCTTAACTGTATAAAATCTATATACATCTGTACATTTCTGTTCTTATCTGTAGACAACACACCTTACAGCACTTGGTGGGATGAATGCTGGGGACGCGGTCAGGAGAATAATGCGTCACCTCATCACAGACACACTGGCAACCCAATACAATTGGCTTGGCCGAGGAGGCCAAAAGAAGGCTTTTGCAGCTTTAAAAATCACTGCAGCTATAAGAGGTGTCTGAATGCCACTGCATTGCTGTCATTGTAAAAGAAAAATTAAATACAGTGTGCTTAATAGACACTTTTTGATTCTCCTGGAAATAGTGCATTGTATTTTCAATGATCAAGAACTGTTACCTGTTCAGGTGCTGCGGCAGCGCAAAATATCACTGCCAGCGAGTGCGACAGCCACATTAAGAACTGGCTTAAGTATAGCAGTGACCGCAGTGGAGGAAGGAAGAGGAGAGCTGAAGAACCGCAGAGCCCTGTAATCGGTATGTTACAGACCTGAATAAGAAGAGGGAAATCCAAAGACATAGTGGCAGACATTTAAGTATATGCAATGGGTCATTCCAGGTTAAATCATCTAAGGTTCTTGCTGCACCATCTCATATTTTGTTAAAACATTGTCTTAATCAAGAATGGGTCCCAAAACCAAAAGCCTGTAAAATATTTCTGTTCAAATCCTGTCTTTATCACATTCATATAATTGTCAGTCCTTAGAATTACTTCAGTTTTGTAGCTTGGAATTCACATTATCTAGGAAGCAATGTTTGAGCATTTATGATAAGTATTATTCATGGGCACTACTATTTCGATATATGATGGCGTCAAAATAGCTATTTAGAATCATCAGTGTCTCTACACATGAACTCGAGCATTGAGAACATTGTTCGTGTACACAGTTTACTAAAAAGAAAGGTTTTGGACAACTCACTCCTTGGCTGGCATGATGGCGGCGAGCAGAAAAACTAAGTTTTTAAAAACCTTTCTTTTAGTAAACTCTGTGTACACAAACAATGCTCAAGTTCATGTGTAGAGACACAGATGACTTCGATCAAAGTTTCATGTTGTGTCGAGCCTTCTTGGTGTTTTAAAAATAGCTATTTTGATGCCATCATGTATCAAAATAGTAGTGCCCCTACGATTTCCATTAAAAAAGCCATTTGACCCGAAAACGACGACAAGCTAAAAGTGGCGCTTCGGACGTAGGCTATAATTATGCTTTTAAACTAAAGTTTGACTAGGGTACATTCACAAAAACACCCTAGGATGCATTCTGGCCAGTTACGCTTTAACAGCCCCACTGATTTTCGTGTTCCTAGCCTAGGCTACTCCACCAATTACCAAAAAATGCAACCTCGTTTAATCTTAATGCGCATTTGTTGCAGAGACACCGTGATTTTATATCATCCAAAGCCCAGCTACATTTCTTTGAAAGACAACGATCTTTAAACAAAGCAGGCTACCTACAGTACATAGATGGCAATATCAGTTGTGCTTTAGACTGACAGAAAATACTGAGGCAAAAAGTCCTACCCAAAATAGAAATCTCTCCGATTTTCTATTAGCCTATACATTTTTTTAAAAATAATTAAAAAAAAACATTCTTACCTCCTAGGCCTAGTTTCAGTGATAACCTCCTAAATGGGCAATCTGTCACTGATGGTTGTCTCCTTTTCTCCACAGCTACTCAGCGCCAGCGTCTGCGTCAATTGGAATTCAGTGATTCGGATTCCAGCGATTCTGACTCCGAGTAAGTAGCACATATGGCAAACCCCACATACTTTGCATTGTTTTGATAAATGGATCGATGAGCAAACTCTTTTGTTTTTCCAGAATAGTTCCATGATCTGGAGGAACCGGAGCAGCCCACCCCCCAATTCCTTGTTGGTGTTTTTTTTTTTAACATTTTTTATTAATTTATTTCTTTGTTATTTTTGTTATTGTCAATAAATATTATAAATAATATTAACATTTATAACATATTGCCTGCCTGTCTTGAATTAAGCAACAAGCCCCGAGAGGCCACTGGTTTTAGAACAGCTGTTAGGCATGATGCGCAATTGCGGAAGCAATCATTTCCATATAGGCTTGTAGGCTACTGGAGAACAAGTCATTGCTCATGATAATAAAAGTATAATGTTCATTCATTTTCACGGTATGGACTAGCAATGGAAAATAAAAACAAAATGTTGGCAATTGGTTATAAGCCAACGTTTTGCAATAAACGGATTTTTGTAGGCCTATTGTGACGCACGACGATTTTCTCCGTGCCAACGTCAAAACAACGTTACCCCACCGGACAAAATGAAGTTGGCACAACGTCAGTAAACAACGTCATGCCAACGGATGATATGCCGTTGTGCCAACGTTGTGCCAACGTATGCTTGCTATCTGGGACAGCAGGGCACACTAGCCCAGTGATGAAGGATCGTGTAAAATCCCCATCCCCATAAAGTTTCCAACCAAGCTTGCGCTGATGCATGATCACTGATCAAATTACTATTTTCTGACACAACCATTCCAGGTCCTATCTGTCTGAATCTCATTTTTAGCTCTTTAGCCTAGCATCTTAATGTTGTATTCTCAGCACGGTGACAATGATGTTCGTTTATGAGTTCAATAAGCCTGGTTATTTATTGCAGGACTTTATGTCACGTTTTAAATTGTATTATGATCACTCGCATTATGGGGTTACTGTGAAGGTAATGCTGTGGTTAACTTACTTAACAAGCCCACCATGAGTTAGACTGGAGATAAGTTAGAAAACTTTCAAACTTTTTTTAAGCTGTCGCGACCCCCAGCTACTTCACTAGGTAATTCGCTCATTAGCTCAGACCAGTGAAGAACTAGGCAGCCTAGCTAGCTAGGCTACTACAGAAAACTCAACTAGCCTACTTGGGGAGAAAACTCAAACAACGTTAAACTAGCTGTGTTACAGTTTCTCGTCGCAAAATAAAAAATGTCACTGGAGCTCCAAGCGGTTTTGTACACGCAGCCTCAAAAACGGTTTACAGCTCTTCAAGTCACTGCAAGGCCATTTTTTTGTATATCGATCATTTAAATAGGCCTAGTTCTACACTTATGGGGTACGTACGATTGTGTTTTCTAAAGAATCTCCCGTCTTGAGTCTAGGCGTTGCTTGGCAACCACTCTGATAGAGGAAATATTTCTTGGTGAAACAATGAATGATTATCTATGAATAAACCATTCAATTTGTCGTTATTGTAACTTTATTTTTATGACATTTTGCTATATGTTTATAGTAACCGTTTTAGAAAAGATTTTGTAATCTTTTTTTATTCATTAATTTCAAACGTTCCAATATGGATAGCGCCACGCCGCCCAGTTGGATCTCTCGCTATGTTCAAACATTCCAATGTGGATAGCGCAGCGCCGCCCAAACGTTCCAATGTGGATAGCGCTGCGCCGCACAGTTGGATCTCTCGCTATGGTCAAACGTTCCAATATGGATAGCGCCGCGCCACCCAGTTGGATCTCTTGCTATGTTCAGCTGGATGGGTGGTGTCCTGTTTTGCATAAACTTAGTTCGAACGGATAGCGCCGCGCTGCCCAATTGGGTCGCTAGCTCCGTCCAGCTGGATGGGTGGTGTCCTTTTTTGCTTAAGCTTTTGAATTGTTTGGCCTCCCATAGGAAATGTGTTGATGAGCCCAGTGTTTCACCCCCTCTGATCCTCTCCCACAATCCATAGACTTCTGAAGTTTGACTACAAAAAAGCTACCCTCTTTGCCCATATAAGGAGATTTGGTATGTAGAGATTTTACTAATGGGAAAATAACATGGGGATTTTACTAATGGGAAAATAACATGGGGATTTTACTAATGGGAAAATAACATGGGGATTTTACTAATGGGAAAATAACATGGGGATTTTGAATTATTTCACCTGTTAAACTCTCACGGGGATAAAGAAAACGGAAATGCAGGCGTTTTGTTCTACACATTTCTGTCCTTTGCCTTCGAGTGGATACTGTGATCTTCGGTACGTTAAGACGGCACACTTTGATTTTGCTACCCCAGAGCTATCTTGCAACACAACTTGCCATAGAAGTAAATATTTACGAGGTTGTACTCAAGATTAAAAAAATATATCTGATGTATGATAAAATATACACTTCTTGTTGCAACACGACTGACTCAATCTCTGTCCAAATGTATCAGATATTATAAATGGATGTTACATTTGCCCTTTTTAACAATAAAAAAATCTCACATGATCACTACTATTGACGGGGTATATTTCATGTTTGTGAGTTACGCAATTAATTCAATAATCCATTTTTGTTTATCAATCCATCTAAAGCTGTTTGTTATGAATAAATAAGAAAGGGTCAGGGGGTCAGACATCAGTACATGATGTGGAAGAGTGTGTGTCAGTCTGAAACTAGGATCAAAAGGTCAGATCAGTCTTGGAGTCTGGCCCTCTCTGGCTCTTGCTCCTCATTCAGGCACAGTAATGAAGAGACACAACTCCCTCTAGTGGCCAGATCCAGAACAGGAGTGTATGTGTATTTGGATGCTGCTGTAATGCTATTTTCCACAGTAGAATCTGCATTTGAAAGCCTGGTCATGTTAAGCTACCAGTTGTAGTTGCCAGTTTGTGTTTAGCTTGTTGGTCTTCATTTGTCCCTTTTCTTCTTTGGGGGCATAGCTGATCTACAAAGCACAACAAGGGGCACAAATGTGCATGTTGAAGGGCAAAGGGAATATTAAAATGTCTTACACTGGCCTTTTTGGGGTTGTGTATTGGTAGACAGCCCTAATAAGCCTACCCGACACACCAGCTTGCTTATCTGCCAGTGTCACCACAAAGTGAAGTATGCTTTGGCACTCTTGTGTGTGTCAGATAAGCCCCCTTTGGTTTCAGCCAATCAACTGTTGGCCTGGCCGTCGGAATCAGTCCAAATAGGAGTAAAATATTGGTGGGGACAATTTTGTCATCTCAAAATATTGATGGTGACTAGTCCCAAGCGTCCCCACCTAGACCTACGCCCATGAGCTGCAGGATGAACACGAGCGCTGTTTTCATATCGCTACACCCTCACATGGGCTGTTCTCATATCTCTGGGAGGAAGAGTCTCTCACATGTCCAGTGTGTCTGGATCCGCTGAAGGATCCAGTGGCTATTCCCTGTGGACATCATTTCTGTATGAGCTGCATTAACCCTCTATTGCATAGCATTGCCTCAGGGTAAGAAACACAAAAATGGAAACACAGCTGAAAAGAGCCCTTTTGAAAAGGGCTGAAGTAAAGGAAACCAATTGCTTATATTTAACCACATGACTTTTCAATTTAGTTTTTTTTTTTATCAAACTCCTTTCCCTCAACTCATAAACAACAATATTTTATGAAAGCAATAAGACCCGAGTGGGCGTAGGTTACACTGATTTTAGAACAGCTAGCTAAGGGGTGTTGTTAGGCACAACACGCTAGTGGAAACCCCCCCTTAGCTGTTCTAAAATCAGTGTAACCTACGCCATGGCAACTCTTGCTTGACTGCTTGGCTCCCTCATTGCAGCTACACTCTCTAAAGGTGTTCCCTAGCAACACGGCACAATCAACAGATTAGTTCAGTGGCTTATCCAGCTGTCTAGTGGTACAAGGATACAAGGATACAAGGATACAAGGAAGTTTATTGTCACATGCATATAGTTACTGGAAGTAAGAAATGCAGTGAAATTATGTCTGGTGTCAGCCTATTTGTGCATTTATGGGGGGGGTAAAAAGTGCAGTAGAAGAGGGGTTTAGTAGATTAAGTGGCAAGGGCTGCATAAAAAAAAGGTGGGGGAGGATTGGGATTGGGTGGGGGGCACCAACAAGGAGCACCCAAGAGCAACAGGGGCAAGGAAAAACTCCCTTACCAAGGAAGAAACCTTGGGCAGATCCACGGCTCAAGGGGCTAACCCAACTGCCAGGGGTCTTGGTGTGTGTGTTGGGGGGATGACAGGGGAGATGGGATAGTGTGCTGTGCATGTGGGGAGAGGGCAGTGTGCAATATGTGTGTTGGAGAAGCTTCCTCATGAGACAATGTGCTGTGTATTGGGGGGGGGGGGGGCAGTGTGCTGTTAGTATGTTGGGGAGTGTGTTGAGAAGCTTCTGATGAAATAATGTGCTGTGTATGTAGGACTTACTATGCAGAGATATGAAATTTGAGTGATGACAGTGAAGATGTGTGTGTGGGCGGGAATGGGAGGTGGAGCAGTGACTGTGTGTGTGTGTGTGTGTGTAGTGTGTGTGTGGGCAGTGTGCTGTAAGTATGTTGGGGATGTGTATTGGAGAAGCTTCCTGATGAAATAATGTGCTGTGTATGTAGGGGGGGGGGGCAGGGACTTACTATTGCAAGCAGAGTACTGTATGTATGATGTATGTGAGTGATGACAGTGAAGATGTGTGTGTGGGCGGGAGGGGAGTGGAGCAGTGACTGTGTGTGTGTGTGTGTGTGTGTGTAGTGTGTGTGTGGGTAGGTGGGGGCAGTGTGCTGTAAGTATGTAGAGGATGTGTGTTGGAGAAGATCGATCCTGAAGACAATGTGCTGTGTATGTAGGGGGGGGGGGAGTGTGCAGCAAGTATGTAGAGGAGGCTTACTGTAGCAAGCAGTGTGCTGTATGTATGTGAAGTGATGACAGTGATGATGTAAGTGTGTGTGTTGGGGATGGGGGTGGGGTGGGGGGTGGGGGGGGCAGAAGGCTAAACATTCTGGGGGGATGACAGGGGAGATGGGAGTTCAGGGGCAGAAGGCTAGGCAATCAAGGACATGGGTAGAGGGGGAGGAGAAATCAAAAATAATAAATAAAAAGTTCAATGGAGATGTGCAAAAGTTGGAGAAAGTCAGATATGTGTGTGTGTGTGTGTGTGTGTGTGTGTGTGTGTGTGTGTGTGTGTGTGTGTGTTTTTTGACGTGTGATGAAATAAGAAAATAAATAAAAGGTCTGTAGCATAGGGAGAGGGATGTAAAAGTGCTAAAAGTCTTGTAGGTGTGTGTGGGGGGGGGGCAGTGTGCAGCAAGTATGTAGAGGAGGCTTACTGTAGCAAGCAGTGTGCTGTATGTATGTGAAGTGATGACAGTGATGATGTAAGTGTGTGTGTTGGGGATGGGGGTGGGGTGGGGGGTGGGTGGGGGGCAGAAAGGCTAGGCAATCAAGGACATGGGTAGATGGAGGAGAAATCAAAAATAATAAATAAAAAGTTCTATGGAGATATGCAAACGTTGGAGAAAGTCAGATGTGTGTGTGTGTGTGTGTGTGTGTGTGTGTGTGTGTTTGTAAAATAAATAAAAGGTCTGTAGCATAGGGAGAGGGATGTAAAAGTGCTAAAAGTCTTGTAGGTGTGTGTGTGTGTGGGGGGGGGGGGTCATGAGTGCTGAGTAGTGAATGAGTGCAAAGTCAGTATAGTGTGAGTTCAGAGTTGGGAAATGTTTGAGAGTGCTGAGGAGTGAATGTGTGCAAAGTCAGTATAGTGTGAGTTCAGAGTTCGGATGGCCTGGGGATAAAAACTTCTCCTAAGTCTCTCAGTTCTGGCTTTGTGACTACATAGGCGTCTTCTTGATTTCAGTGGTAGGAATAATCCATTGTTAGGATGAGAAGAGTCCTTCAGAATCTTTTGGGCTCTTAGGAGTACTCTTCTGGAATAGATATCTTGTAGAGCAGGGAGTTGAGTTCTTATTGTACGTTCAGCTGAGCGCACTACTCTCTGCAGAGTACTACAATCTCTAACTGTGGAGTTCCCATACCAGGTGATGATGCTACCAGTTAGAACACTCTCAACCGCTGAAGTGTAGAAGGCCTTCATGATGGATGTAGAAACCTTGAATTTCCTTAGCTGACGAAGGAAGTAGAGTCGTTGTCTGGACTTCTTCAGAACATATTGAGTGTTAACAGTCCATGTTAAGTCTTCAGTAATGTGGACACCAAGGTATTTAAAACTTGTGACTCTCTCTACAGGTTGCCCGCTGATCATTAGTGGGGTGTAACTGTAGTTCTGCTGCTGCCTTCTGTAATCCACTACAATTTCCTTGGTTTTATTGATATTCAGTGTCAAGCTGTTAGATTGACACCACTGTGCCACCTGATCAACCTGATCCAAGTAGAGCTGTTCATTGCTGTTACTAATCAGGCCCAAGATCACTGTGTCATCTGCAAACTTGATGATGGAGGTATGACTACTGCTGGCTTTGCAGTCATGTGTGTAGATGTTGTACAGCAGTGGACTCAAAACACAGCCTTGGGGAGCACCAGTGCTGATGGTTAATGGATCAGATGTCAGACCCCCCACTCTAACCACTTGTGAACGGTTGGTGAGGAAGTCAAATATCCAGTGACACAGGGTGGTGTTCAGTCCTAAGGCCTTCATCTTTGTGACCAAGGTGAGAGGTACTATCGTGTTGAATGCTGAACTAAAGTCAATGAACAGCATCCTCACATAATTCCCATTCCCCTCCTCCAGGTGAGTTAAGGTGGTGTGCATGAGGTTTGAGATGGCATCCTCTGTAGACCTGTTGGCTCTGTAAGCAAATTGGAGGGGGTCGAAGGAGGCAGGGAGGGATGAGCAGATAATGTTTTTCACAAGCTTCTCAAAACACTTCATCACTGTAGACGTCAGGGCTACTGGGCGGTAGTCATTCAGACATGATGGACTTTTGCTTTTCGGTACTGGAACAATAACAGACTGCTTGAGGCAAGTAGGAACTGTCTCTTGAGCCAATGATGTGTTAAAGATATAAGTGAACACAGGAGCTAACTGAGCAGCGCAGGATTTCAAAACCCTGTTAGAAATTCCATCCGGTCCAGCAGCTTTTCTACAATTTACCCTCCTAAAGGCATTGCTCACATCGACCTCAGAGACACAGAAAGGTGCATCCTCATTTGCTTCACATGCTGCAGCTAGTCCAATATAGTCTGTGTTTTTCATGTCAAAGCGAGCATAAAAAGCATTAAGTTCATCAGGGAGGGCTTTACTCACATTCATCATAACATTTATTACAGTAACACAGTTTGAGAGGAGGAGTCTATTCGGTTGATTGACCTAAATCAATTGAATCTAAACTGACCTCACTATTAGGCTACTATTAGAGACTAATATTGTCTCCAATCACCTCCATGGTGTGTGTGTGTGTGTGTGATTAAATACACCCTTTCAGGGGCGTTTCTAGACTTTAAGGACAACCTGGGCTTAGCCTGGCTGGACCGGATGTAAATGTAAAGATTACCTGAGGATTTTTTTTATATATATACAGTACATAAAAGGTGTTATTATAGTAGACAACAGACTACATTAGACTGCCCAAATTATTTATTATTGAATTACTAGGCACATACACATTTAAGTGTGAGGTTGCATGTAATGTATCATTAAGCAAATGTTCAGCACCTCCTTCTGTTGATCTCCCTTCTCTCTATCACATGACTGCTCTTTTGTTGTTTGATCTATGCCAGAAATCTACCAAAAAGACAGTAAAATGTTTGTGGTTGAAGTTCTGTCTCAGTCTGTTTCTCTGTCTGTTCTTATCACTTACTCTCTTCTTTCATCACTTAATGCTGTCCTTCTCATCATTTGCTATTTTTGCTTCTCATCACTTACACTTCTCTCTTCTCCTCCTCATCACTTGCTGTTGTCCTTCATCACTTACACTTCTCTCTTCTCCTTCTCTGAATAATGGTTACCAATGTCCATGCCTGATCCTGACATAGGCTAGGCCTATCTGCTCCTGCTGCTGGATCCTCCTCCTCTGTTTGTAGCCCATCTTTGCTGCTACCCTCTACAAAATTATGGAATGAGATCAGTGCAGGCTTGGAATTTCACCATTTTAGGGGCAAGGCCACTTGGCCTTCAGTTGGGCATATTTGGTGGGGGGCACAAAGGCCACATGTCAGGGCACCAAGGCCAAAGTTAACTATACAGTAGTATGCTATAAAAATGATCAAAGTTGTATTCACTGCAGTAGACCTGCATCACTGTATGAAACATTACAAAAACATAAAACATGACATATTATATATAACTGTAAATCATCTGATCATCTAATATTTTCAGATATCTAGGCTATATTTAACATTTATTTTATATTTGGCCTGTTATGAAATCATGTATTGAACAATTTAAGCACAGCTCAGCTTTAAGTAACTCAAATAGCCTAGATGCATGCTTAGCATTTTGTGATCATTAAGGCTACTTTCACAAACTCTTATAGTCAGCTGTCCTCTGATTTACCGATATCTAGGCGACATTTGTAATGTTTATTTTGTATTTGGCCTGTTATGAAATAATGTGGAACAATTTAAACACAGTGTAAAACTTAAATCCCAAATTTGGAGACATCCATGTATGTTGAAATTTACTGCAAATTCAAAACGGGATTAGTCTGGAACGGCTAACTGTACAGGGGACTGCTTTACACCTTTCTGTTCGGTAAGGTCTGCTGTTTATTCTGATATAGGGTTTGTCATATGTTAAACGAAGGGTTCGTGAAGTATTCCACCGAGATGAATGGGTAGGGAGATGGACGCAAAACCTTCAGTAGAATTTATGATTAAATTGAATGATATTTACTTTTCTCGAGAACCGTTCACCACAGCAATTAGCGGCTAACATCGTTTAAAAGCTGAGAAAAAGCTCTTTCATGTGATACTTGTGATGTCTGTGTGATGAGTAGGCTACTTCACGAGTAGTTCAACTGAGAAGAATGGGTTAATTTGGACGCACTTTCTTTCTTGCACTGTCACTTTCTCCACTGCGTAATTTGCGCTGTGAATGCTAAGATTATTTTGACAGGCCATAGGCTAAATATATATCGCTATTAGTAGGACGCAAAGCAGAATATTTAAAGAAGGGGGCACCAAGGCCACCGTGGCCTGTAAACCTCTGATTTTCAAAGGGGCGTCACGGCCAAAGCAAGGGGCTACGAAGGCCATGGCCGTCGTGGCCGCCGTGAAATTCCTACCCTGGATCAGTGTGTGGCAAACCAACAAAAACATACTACATTGCAGGATACAAAGAACTTTTGAGATTGCAATTTTCAGCTCTAATTACAAATGCTTTAATGCATAGGGCATTTGCATACATTTCAGTGGACATTTAAACACATCCCCATGGAACATGTTTATCCCCATGAAACTTGGGTTTTTTAATGCTGTTTTATGTTTATGTCATCAGCTTTGTAATCACTTTGATGGTTAAATGGCTGTCTCAGCCCCCTCTAGATATTAAATGGTTTAGTTTGCCACTGTAAAAACATCTCCCATACGAAAAAAATCCTACATTGCAGGCCTACTGTGTATCAAAACTGCAATTTTTTGCTATTGTGTTAGAGAGTGTAACATCCTCATCTGCTCTTCAGAACATTAGTAGCAAATGTTCAACAACAGGGAAAGCATTAGCCCTTCTGGCTAAATTTATTTATTTAGAGCTGAGTAAATATTGAAGTTGGCTAGTAGATTTCAGACAGAAAATACGGATTGCCTATTGAATGGTGGGTGAATTTCGCCACTTAATTTGTCAGTGACTGGTAGATATTCACATTTCAAAAAGTTAATTTTTACACCGTGGTAAAGTTGGTTTTATATTGGACGTTGGATATTCGACACATTCGAAAAATCTATTTAGCACTGACTACGAGGGTCGAGTTTGTGTCAAACCAACTTTAATGTGTTTAAACAAGGCCTGCCTATATTACACAAAGCTTCTTTTGTCCAAAAAACCATGTTTTGATTTTATGATTTTTTTATGCTGATAAAAGATTTCAATCTATTATGCGGCTTGACCTTTTGACCTACCCATGTCAAAACACATCTGTTGCACTCAGCTAACTGCCCTACATAGTACACAAAGCTTCTTTTTTTCAAAAACGCACTCTTTGATTTTATATTAATTTTTTACTTTATAAAAATGCTATAAATCTATTATGTGCCTTCACCTTTCGACCTACCCATGTCAAAACACATCTGTTGCACTCATCTAACTGCCCTACATAGTACACAAAGCTTTTTTTTCCCAAAAACTCCCTCTTTGATTTTATATACATTTTTTACAGTAAAAAAATTATATAAAATCAAAGAGGGAGTTTTTGGAAAAAAGAAGCTTTGTGTATTATGAAGGGCAGTTAGCTGAGTGTAACAGATGTGTTTTAACATGGGTAGGTTGAAAGTGGAAGCCGCATAATAGATTTATAGCATTTTTGAATAGTAAAATATTAATATAAAATCAAAGAGTGAGTTTTTGGAAGAAAGAAGCTTTGTGTACTATGAAGGGAAATTAGCTGAGTGCAACAGATGTGTTTTGACATGGGTAGGTCAAAAGGTGAAGGCACATAATAGATTTATAGCATTTTTGAATAGTAAAAAAATAATATAAAATCAAAGAGTGCGTTTTTGAAAAAAAGAAGCTTTGTGTACTATGTAGGGCAGTTAGCTGAGTGCAACAGATGTGTTTTGACATGGGTAGGTCAAAAGGTCAGGTCGCATAATAGATTTATAGCATTTTTTGAATAGTAAAAAATTAATATAAAATCAAAGAGTAAGTTTTTGGACAAAATAAGCTTTGTGTATTATGTAAGGCAGTTAGCTGAGTGCATCAGATGTGTTTTGACATGGGTAGGTCAAAAGGTCAATTCACATAATAGATTTATAGCATTTTTATAAAGTAAGAAATTAATATAAAATCAAAGAGTGAGTTTCTGGAAAAAAGAAGCTTTGTGTACTATACAGAGCAGTAATCCGAGTTCACCAGATGTGTTTTGACATGGGTAGGTCAAAAGGGCAAGCCGCATAATAGATTTGAAACATTTAACATTAAAAATGTTATAAAATCAAAGAGTAGGTTTTTGGGAAAAAGAAGCTTTGTGTACTAGAAAGGGTAGTAAGGCGAGTTCAGGAGATGTGTTTTAGTATGGGTAAGTCAAAAAGTAAAGCCACATAATAGATTGAAATCTTTCATCAGCATAAAAAATTCATAAAATCAAAACATGGGTTTTTGGACAAAAGAAGCTTTGTGTAATATAGGCAGGCCTTGTTTAAACACATTAAAGTTGGTTTGACACAAACTCGACCCTCGTAGTCAGTGCTAATTAGATTTTTTGAATGTGTCGAATATCCAATGTCCAATATAAAACCAACTTTACCACGGTAATTTTTACTCCTGCTTAGTGGTTACCAATGATAGCTTGCTAGCCAGCTAGCGATAGGATAGGTAAACAACTAATAGCTGGCATTTATGGAGTCGGTCGGACAGGCTTATATTTCAGTTTGCAAACATGAATTCTTACCCTTTGCCTTTCGTTTGAAAAAGCCAAACAGTTTCTTTGCTGGCCATGTCACGTCTGCTTTCTCAACATACTGCAACCTATGACGCTGAACCACCCAGTGAGTTGACAGCAGTAACGTTAGTTAAAGGGGTGGTTCAGGATTTTGGACATAAGACCTCATTTCCAAGTAAGCAAGTGTGATATGTATCAGTGGAGACCGTTTTCAACACGTTTCATCCAGTCCTTCTAATTGCAGAGTTCGCAGATGCTAGGCTAGCGCAAGTCAACGGTATGTGCTAGCCTGCCACTAAAGACAGTCTTATCCACTCCAAAGTACACCTGAGGCAAATTCCAGACAATCGATGTAAATGTCTGTGTTGATAATAGTGTAAGAAATACAACTACCCTTGCATCGCGTTGCAATAGTTATACTTTGGTCCCTGAAGTTGTTAGTAGTCATTTTGCAACTCAGCGGCGAACTGATATTACCAAGGCTACTACTAGGTATCCCCATTGGAGTGCGCTTTACTGTTTACTTTTCGGCGCAGTACTACTAACCGGAGCAAGTATAATTCCGTCGCTGCTAAGAAACTAGTCCCTCAAAATGTAATGCGATCGTTGAAATGCAAGGATAGAATAACGTTAGAAATAACACTATCAATACAGACATTTACATCGATAGTCTGGTGTTATAATTTATTTGCCTCGGGAGTGGGTAAGACTGTTTTTAGTGGCAGGCTAGCACATACCGTTGACTTGCGCTAGCCTAGCACCTGCGAACTCTGCAATTAGAAGGACTGGATGAAACGTGTTGAAAACGGTCTCCACTGATAAATATCACACTTGCTTACTTGGAAATGAGGTCTTATGTCCAAAATCCTGAACCACCCCTTTAAGAGCACAGATCCACTGATCAGACCAGACCGCAAAGCGACCCTCTCCACCCACCCCCCAGCCCGTTCTGCTTCTCCTTGTCAGAGTTTAGTGTTCGGGATCAACAGGCTATAGCGAGGGATAGAACGCACAATTAAATAAAAAAGTTAAATAACAATTTTGGCTACCCGGGCTGAGCTCAATTTACCCCGGGCTGAAGCCCCGGTAAAATCGGCTGGCGACGCCCCTGCATAAAATGTAAAGAAATCAAAACAAACCCAGATGAAAACACATGCATCTGCTCCAACCCATTAACTATGTCCTCATGTTTAAATGTACCGTATTCATTTAGCAGACGCTGTTATCCAAAGTGACTTATGTCTACCATATTACAAGGGCATTGTCCCCAATGCAACTTGGGGTTAAGTGCCTTGCTCAAGGGCATAATGGTGGAAGCCAGGAACTGAACCTATAACTTTTCAGGCTACTGCACGCTAGCCCAGCTCCTTAATCACTACACTACCACCGCCAGTCATATGGAAATCACAACCAGAAATCACAACCAGAAGTTATTTATTTTTACATTGGTGAGTTGAAATACACTGTAGGCTATCTTAAACTAGTTAAGCTTTTGCCAGACCACCTGTGTGGAGGTCACACAATGACCCTTTGTGTGGGGGATCAGATGGCCATTTGTGGATTTCAGGCAGGCAGGTACCTTTTCTTGCATGGTGCATAATAAAAGTGATTATTACTATTCATTAGGCCTGTCACCACGATTCATTTTGAAAAACATAACACTTTAGAAAATAATTAGCGCATTTTGTTTTGTTGTGTCTTGGAATAAAGAGTTGTGATTGTTATATGTATATGGACCGCTTATGGACTGTAATTGTAATGTGCATTCTTATTAACTGTAATGTTGTATGTATGCTCATGTACTTCCAATGGACTGTCGGGGTTCTGCTTGTTATACGTGGGGTGGGGGATGAGCGTTTTGGACCATGGAGCTGATGAAATGATCACAGTTATGAAATGGAATTCAATACTTTAACAGTTTTGAAGTTTCTCAGTCAATTTCATCATACATGAAAACTATGGCGCTCATGAACAGTAGCTTAAATTAAGTTGTTTTACTCTTTGGTTTTAGCAATAAACCTATAATGGCAGTATCCCAGATTTATTGGTCATCAGCCTTGCAGAATAGACCTCTGAAGTTCGCCTACAAAAAAGCTGCCGTCTTTGACATCCGGTATCTGGCGATTTTTCCTATGAGAAAATAACATGGGGATTTTGGATAATCGCACCTGTTAAAGTCTCGTGGGGATGAAAAAGTCTGAAATGCAGACGTTTTCCTGAACACACTTTTGTCCTCTGCCTTCGAGTGGATACTGTGATCTCCGGTAAGTGAAGGCGGCACACTTAGATTTTTGCTACTCCAGAGCTAACTTGCAATGCAATTTGCCATAGGTAGTTAGCTTCAATTAACAACCGGATCTCCTTATATGGGCAAAGATGGCCGTTTTGGATCTTTTTTGTAGGCGAACTTCAGAGGTCTATTACCTGTCAACCTTTGTCAATGACAAATATGTTTTGGGCATGGATCTCCGTTGCATTGACACACCCCTAAATGCACAAAGTCTTTCCCAAGCAGTAGGCTGGTCTACACGGAGTTCAGAGGAAACGAAACTGAAAGTAGAGAGTGGCTTCAGAGATTCGAAGTGTTTGTCGTGCTCAGGAAGAATGGCAGAGGCGATTTCAATTAACCAGGAGGACCTTTTTATCTGTCCGATTTGTCTGGATCTACTGAAGGATCCAGTGTCTCTTAACTGTGGACACAATTACTGCACGGGCTGCATTAAGGGCTGCTGGGATCAGGAAGATCAGAAGGGAGTTTACAGCTGTCCACAATGTAGACAGACTTTCACTCCGAGACCTGTTTTAAACAAAAATAACTTTATTGCTGAGCTTGTGGAACAGTTCAGGAAGACCAGAATTCAAGGTACTGCTAGGCCTACTCCTCAGTGTTTTGCTGGACCTGGAGATGTGGCGTGTGACAGCTGCACCGGGAGAAAACTAAAAGCGGTCAAGTCCTGCCTGGTGTGTTTGTTGTCGTACTGTGAGACTCATCTCCAGCGCCATGATGAACTCTTCTCAGGGAAAAGACACAACGTGGTTGATGTCACAGGTCAGCTACAGGACAAGATCTGCGCTCAGCACCAAAGGCTCCTGGAGGTATTTTGTCGCACGGATCAGAGTTGCGTCTGTGTGCTATGTCTGGTAGATGAACACAAAGGCCATGACACGGTCTCAGCTGCAGCTGAGAGATCGGAGAAACAGGTAAGCACCGGGAGTGTGCGACTGCTCACACACCATGGAGAGTATATCCCTTACAAAAAAATACCATATAATAATAAATAATTTCTGCAAAACTGCAGTTTTCACAATATTTTTTTAAACAATAATTGATTCTTCTAACAACATAAACAAATAGGATTTAAGGATGGCTCCTTTTTTTGGAAGGTCATGAAGTGAAACAGCATAATCTTCAGGTTAATGATTGCCAGGTTGAATGAAAACCATATGGGCTACAGCAGACAAAAAGCTATCCTCACTTTGAAATGCATACAGTGTTTCCTACAGAATTAAATTATATTTGTGGTGGTAGGTTTGCAGAATTAACTTGAATGCAACAGTTTTTAACAAATTAGCGCAGCGTGGTTATGATGTTAACCAAATTTAAGCACAATTTAGTACAACCTGGAAAATCATTGTGTGGTGGTCAATTTTGATATTGTGGTGGGCCGCCACAAATAAGTCAATGTATGGGAAACACTGCCTACCTTGTTGACATGCAATACCAAATTCATATTCAAGTTCATGCCAGCACTGACAGGGGGCCACCGGTGAACACTTGTATATTATCATCAAGTAGGCTTAATTACGTAGTCAAAATTATAACTTTCACTATATGGTTTAGTCTTATATGCTACTGTGGTAAAAATAAAGTATTAAAGGCAAAAAGTAACGCACAGGCAAGCCGACTGCACTGCAGAGTACAAAGCTTTACTCACAACGCCAGAGACAGATTACAAACACACAAGCATCCTAGGCAAGCATGAGAGCAACAAGTATTTATAGGACTAAACAGGGTATTCTTGATAGATTACGCCGAATAAACATAAAAGAACTGTCATCATAAAGAAAGCTAATTAAAAGAAAAGCTGGTATTACTCCAGACTCTCTAATGCAGTTGGCCTCAGAGGTCACAGCTAAGAGAAAACCAAATTAGCTGAGATCATCCTTGTAACGCCTACATTTCTTTAAAGTGTAGCCAGTTGGACAACAACAACCCTAGTAGACATTTAACAGCTAAAATGTTGTTTAATCACTGAAAATTTCCCCACACTACCTTGCTTTTCTATAAATTAGTTGAATATAATAACCTGTGTAGGTTTTCACCAGAAGTCATCATTTATTGCATTATTACAATTTTTTTTCTATTATAATAGGCTCCATCGTATCTAGTGGTAGTTGTTTTTAACACATCTCTATGTCCAGAAAGGGACAACACAGTTTGTGTTGTTTCTAACACATTCATTTTAAGCGTGTAGTTATACACATTGCATCAAATTATATTATTCAATGTTTCTTTCAGAAGCAGAGCTACACAGAATAATGTGCTGAACTCCCAGTTATTACTGATCCCTTCTGCTCCTTTGTGCCAAGTAAAGATGAACACAGTCGGGGTCATGACTGAATATGTGGTATCTCTCATCAGTACCAATAAAGACACTATTTGCTCAGTGGTTTACACAGATTCTGCAAACAAACAGGCTTCTTAATGACTAAATTTATGAATTAAAATGTCATGTGAGGATTAAATTACTATTGAATATACAGTGTAACTATGTAGTAATGTGTAGTCTGGTATTGTCACTGTGTCATTTAGAAGGAGATGGAGGAGACCAAGAGGAAACTCCAGCAGAGACTCCAGGAGAGAAAGAAGGAGCTGCTGGAGCTGAGGAAGGCTGTGGAGACTCTCAAGGTGAGTACTGAGAAAACTATAGACCCTTTCAACTGCATAAACAAACAGGTGCGCTCCTTCGACATTCCCTGTGCCACAGTTATCAACTTTGAGCTAATGGTAATTTGGGGACAAACACAAATTTAGTACTGACCAGAGTAGAGGACGGTAGCTGGCTGCCATGTCAGAGCTCATCTAACGGTAGCCAGTTGGTACGTAGCTGTGCAGTGTGTAAACCTCCCTCCCAACACCTTAAGAATCGTGCTAGCAGGAGATGCTAGAGCCTGTGGGTTTTAGCTCACTTGCTAGCGTGCTCGACTCCCATTCTGAGGTGCTGCAAGTTGCTGTTCAAGTCAGTACGAGTGCAGGGTTGAGCTGTGCGGTCAACACAATGCAGGTTACACTCAGTCAGGGCTCTCACCCAGTCAGCCAAAGAGGAGTCTGCAAAATTGAGTCACTTTCCAGTTCCTCTGTGCCACACTGTGGGTAACAGGCTGTGTGGAGGAGCTGAGTGAGGGCTGCTTTAGATGGACCCTCCTCTTTGTGTGTCTCCAAACAGAGCTCTGCACAGACAGCAGTGGAGGACAGTGAGAGGATCTTTACTGAGATGATCCGCTCCATTGAGAGAAGGCGCTCTGAGGTGACAGAGCTGATCAGAGCTCAGGAGAAGGCTGAGGTGAGTTGGTCTGAAGGACTCCTGAAGCAACTGGAGCAAGAGATTGCTGAGCTGAAGAGGAGAGATGCTGAACTGGAGCAGCTTTCACACACAGACGATCACATCCATTTCCTCAAGGTAACTGTAGTATAGATACTGTAGATTGTTTGTTAGCAGACAATTTCCAACATCATAGAGTCCTCGTTGGAACATCCTAATTAAATTGACATATACAACATAATTAAAGTGTCTGTTTTCAGTTGAATGTTCTTGCACTCAGTGGCAAAGCTCTGCAATGTTGCATTCAGTGCCAAAGCTCTGCAATATACAACCTCAGATATGCATTTGATCTGACGTCTTCAACATTTCTCAGACCAAGGACCCCTTGCTTGATATAAACCTTGTAGCACTAGATATTGCATCAAGTTGCTTATTAGATCCAACCAATAATATGATGCAGGACAACTTATTTAACATGAGTAGACAGTAATGGCGTATACGATGCTAATCCAATAAAATAACAATTTTGGACAGAGATCATATATCTATAGATATATATATATATATATAATTGTGTTTCTATCCATTCATTTCTCTCTCTCTCTCTCTCTCTCATTTGTAGAATTTTCAGTCAGTCGTCCCTCAACCTCAGTCTAAAGACTTATCCAGCACCTCTGTCAGCCAAAGCTGGTCTTTTGAGGCTGTGAAGAAATCTGTCTCCACGCTGAAGGGGCAGCTGGAGGATTTCTTTAAGCAGGAAGTCATGAAGATCTCTGCAGCAGGTTGGTTATATAGATATTCATTAGAAAGGGAGAAAAGGTCACATAAAATAATGAAGTTTATGCAAAGTGCAGTCTTTTCTACTTTTCTGTTATAGGCTGTTATAAGTTGCTAAAGGTACAGTATATGAGTTGTTCGGTTCAGCACTCTGAGAACCTATAAAAAGAATTGATTGAAGCCTGCGCCTACACCTGTGCATAGTGATATTCATGCCGTCATGTTGGTCAATGTGATGATTCATTAATCAGGCAAAGTGACAAATGCTTACTCGTGTCATGTGTGCACAGATATTTTGGTCATTCAATGTGTAATATACCAACTTAATTGGCCCATTTGCTCTGCAGTTAGTTGGGTTAAGGAATTGATTCAAATGGTTACATTTCATTAGAATCATTCAGAAGACACTCTTATCCAGAGAGACTCACAGTGAACTAACTACAGGAACTACTGAAGCAACTTGGGGTTAGGTGCCCTGCTCAGAGGCACAATGGTGGCAGCCCCTGGGATGAAACTCACAACCTTTAGGTGTTCCATTTGGAAGCTCCTGAACCACTAGACCAGCAGCCCCCACATCTGAAGGTGTTCTGAACCTGCTCTTCCCATCCTGATGAAGATCAGTGCTGCTTGAATGAGTGCATCTCCATCTTCACTTTGGTTCAAGTTTGGTTAGTTATAATGCATTTCTTCTTTCTCAGTGTCTGATGTCCAGACTGTTTTTACTGAGCCAGTAACCAGAGAGGAGTTCTTAAAGTGTAAGTTGGTCTGGTCTAGATAGACTGAGACAAACATGTACACACACAGTCAGTCCACACACACACACACAGACAGACAGACACACACACACACACACACTTTTAATCTTTGAAAACAGGCAGTGAAACACACTCATGTGTACACTTGCACACAATCATTCATACATACATGTACAGAATCACACACACACACACACACACACACACACACACACACACACACACACACACAAAAACAGACAGACAGACAGACACACACACACAGAGACAGACAGACATTCACACACACACAGACAGTGGCACCGGCAGGCGTAATCCTGTACGCACTGTGCGTACAAGTTTTTCACGGCTTTATTTGTGAAATCATTCAATATTAGCCTACAGCATTAAAACAATATTTATTGATTCACGTGTAATCTGAATATTGGCATTATTCCGAATTAAACCGGAATATGGTGTGCATGGAAACCATAGACTATAAAATATGAAAACATAGCATTGTCATGACATGATAAGCATTGACCTGTGGCAGTTTTCGGGCGTGGCTTTGGATGGGTCAATTCTGGCGCATAAAAACACAACGTTCCATTCATTCATAGGATAATAGCCTTTATCACCCGGATAGAAGAAATACTCATGCATGTTTAAAATGTTGCATTGTTTGCTTACCTCTGTTATTTTAACTCTGTAAAACAGTAAAACACTGTTTGGAACAGGGATTCAGTTAATGCGTAGAGCAGACGTTCTCAACCTTTTTGGGGCTAAGGCACGTCATGACAAGTCGCGTTGGTGCGGGTGTTAAAAGTCCTTGACTGTGCGTAGGCCTATCATCTAAAAGTTTGGGACAACCAAAACAGCAGTGCAATGTATAGTGTTAACATAACTGTGTTTTTCTCTATCGCAAATCGCGACATAAACTCATTTGTTTATTTTTTCTTTTCTTTCCCTTTTTCACGGGTTGGCAGTGAAGTTATAATGCGCATAAGGTATGTTCCCCTAATTTGAGTCAGAGCTCTGTAAAGGTATTTCTGTCCTTCCCAAACTGCATTAAAATAGTGTGCTTAGCAACCAGAATTTAAAAAAATTCCCGGGAGAGAAATCTCCCTCATCCCAGAACTTTTAAAAAGCCTGAAACACCCCTATAAACCCACGTAGGCTAACCTACAGCCAGTGTTGCAAAAGTTAGACGCTTTATGCGGTAGGCTATGGGATGACATGGGTAGGTTGACGTGTTTAAGAGGGGCTTTCTGTTCCAGTTTATGTAAAGGGTTTTCTTAGGCTCAATAAGGAGAGGCCCACGTTAGGCAAGCCTACATTTACCAAAAGCGCAAATTTTGTAAATAAGGTCGGGTATCTTTTTTTTTGGGAGGGGGGGGGGGGCACGTATGCGTGTGTGTGCGTACTATGGAATACAACTCTAGCGACGCCCTTGCACACACACACAGACACACACACATGGCCATGTACACTTTTGAAGTTTTGAATATACACACTAGAAACCACAATCATGTAAACAACACACACACACACACACACCTAATCAAAATACAAATTTAACTTTGTCCTCTCTTCTCCCTCATCAGACTCCTGTCACTTCACACTGGATCCAAATACAGCACACAGACACCTCCATCTGTCTGAGGGGAACAAGAGGGTGGAGTGGAGAAATGAGCTCCAGTCATATCCTGATCATCCAGAGAGATTTGATGAGTGGAATCAGGTGCTGTGTAGAGAGGGTGTGTCTGGACGTTGCTACTGGGAGTTTGAGTGGAGTGGGCAGTGGTGTTATATAGCAGTCTCATATAAAAGCATCAGCAGGAACGGAGTGGATGTTGAGTGTGGGTTTGGATATAATGATCAGTCCTGGAGGCTGGAACTTTACAGCTCCTCTTTCAACTCCTCTAGCTCCAGATCCTATTTCAGGCACAATAATAAACACACTAATCTCCCCCTAGTGGCCAGCTCCAGAATAGGAGTGTATTTGGATCACAGGGCAGGAACTCTGGCCTTCTACAGCATCTCTGACACAATGACCCTCCTGCACAGAGTCCAGACCACATTCACTCAACCACTCTACCCTGGTTTTTTGGTAGATATTGAATCACCAGTGACGCTGTTGTGACCCACACTGTATATAGCAGGACAGAAATGTTACAGTAAGACCCCAGATAAACAGATGCTATTATCACATCCACACCCACACACACATGAACACATCCCATCTCATCAGCACACATATAAGCCACCACTCACATGTTAAGATCTGCCAGCTGCCTCTCAGCTGTCTAAGATTCTGTGTTGTTGGGGAAAACAAAACCACTTCCTCAAGACCAAAAGCACTCCCTCATTTCTGGACCCCAGCAGATATTACAGCGTCTGCACCTCTGGACCTCTGCTGGAACACACATCAGCACACCACACATACACTATTGGGTGGGAAATGTGTTGATGATCCCAGTGTTTCACCCCCTCTGATCCTCTCCCACAATCCATCTCATCTCCCTCCTGCTCCCCCTAACCCTCCTTCCCCTCCCCCAGGTGTTCAGGCCTTTAGACCCTCTGTGATTGGACACGTGTCTGATGGAAGGTCGAAAGTGATGTTCATTAAGTTGAGTTACACACTAAATATTTATGTGGTTGTACTTAAGAGATTATAAAAATATATATCTGATGTATGATCATTTATACTTGTTGCAACATGACTGACTCAAACTCTGTTCAAATTAAATGTATCAGATGTTAAGGTCGAAGTTGCATTTACGGTTTTTTGTTTTTAAATAAAAAACACATGATCAGTACTGTTGACAGGCAATATTTCATCTTTGTGAGTCATGTAATCAATTAAATAATCCATGTTTCTTTATCAATCCTTCTATAGTTGTTTGTTATGAATAAATAACAAAGGGTCAGGGGGCCAGACATCAGTATATGATGTGGGAGAGTGTGTGTGTGTGTGTCAGTCTGAAACTAGGATCAAAAGGTCAGATCAGTTCTGGAGTCTGGCCCTCTCTGGCTCTGGCTCCTTATTCAGGCACAGTAATGAAGAGACACAACTCCCTCTAGTGGCCAGATCCAGAATAGGAGTGTATGTGGATCACAGGGCAGGAACTCTGGACTTCTACAGCATCTCTGACACAATGACCCTCCTGCACAGATTCCAGACCACATTCACACACACACTCTACCCTGGGTAATGAATAGCTCCTAGATCAGCAGTGAAGTTATTGTGACCTGGGTTCCACCTTTGGAACAGATCATCAGCTAAATGTGGGAGACCTACAGAAGTGATATGAATATTTCTGCATGCACCCGTAAACATCAGATCAAATAAAACATCAAACAAGTGGAGCTATACCCCAGCTCTCTCCCTCTATGTCCTCACACACACACACACACACACACACGCTGTACCTCTGTTCTCTCATATTAATGGTTGTGTAAATGAGCTGTGAGTTCAGGGGCCTCATTTATAAAGCGTTCTTACGCACAGATTTGATCTTAGACCGTGCGTACGCTCAAATCCATGCCAACGCTCAGATTTATAAAAACCGTCTTTGACGTGGAAAAGTGCTTATCTCCACGTCAGGTTCAAACTTGACGTACGACCATTTCCTTGTGGTAATGCCGGGGTACTGCAAGTAATCTGAGGTCCAAGTGCGATGCATTTTCAAAATTCCAAGACCAACGATCTCATGTCTTTCTTTGCCATATGCATGATCAATATCAGAAGATTTTTAAAGACGTTTTTGGACGCAGCTTAATGTTTCATGGTTTGGCATAAAACTGCTAATGAGAACTATAGCCCACTTAAGAAAGTGAGACGTATACTTATTTCACAATATCTAAAAAAAGCCCACCAAGACCTACGATAGAATAGCCTAATTGAAACATTCTTACAGGTGATCTAGTATATTTAGTGTTCTCACCAATCTAATATTGACCATCAAATGTCCAATTACCCTCGTTTAGGAGAGGAAGGCATTCAAAAAGCCATTCAGGCAACAGTTTGATAATGTTGGAGGTTATTGTGCAGTATTGGGAATATAGGATAGTATTTGATCATACAGTTTTGAACGATAAAAGTGAATAAACGTTTTTGAGAGGTGGATAAACTCTAATAAGAGGTGGGTAGGCCTAAACTCTATTTCTGAAATTTCAGAGGTGGATAAACTGTGTTTACTCGCGTTTAGCCTCCACTACATCCTAATTTGCGCTCATAGGCCTATTCCCAGCTTATATATATAATAATATATATATATAATATATATAATATATAGCCTACACAACCAAGGGACGGAAGTTATCCTCTGAAAGCAGGGCATCTTCATATTTAGTGTTGCGTCAGAGTTGCGTAAAGAGGTGCAGAGCGCGCACCTGTTTGCCTTTTTTGACTGGCAGTGCCCAAGATCAGATGACAATACGTGAGTTGAATAATGTAGGATGAAATATAAAGGTAAGCCTAAAGCAAACAATAAAGGACAATATTTAAGCCATTGGACATTATTGAAAGAAAATGATAACACAGATATGCAGAATGAATGAAAAATGACCGGCAAACTAGGCTACTTTTTCAGCAAAAACATAGCCTACCCTAAAAGAAACGTTAAGCCTACATGACATATCACGCTTATAATTTAGTCCTCTGTTTTGTAGGCTAAATCAG
Source organism: Alosa pseudoharengus (assembly GCF_046254945.1). NCBI lineage: Eukaryota > Metazoa > Chordata > Actinopteri > Clupeiformes > Clupeidae > Alosa > Alosa pseudoharengus. Next base: position 6,777,642 of record NW_027468848.1, read on the forward strand.
CATATTAACCTGGGTCATATTGGAAACGTACAGTAGCCTACTGTACCATAACGTACAGGATTATATAGGCCTAGAGGTCTTTCCTTCATAAGCTAGGCCTACCCATTTTTTTTCTACAAAGTAGGCCTAGCTTACTTACAAACATACGAAATGTTGATTATTCACATTACTGCAAGCAAAAGGAATGAAAGCGAGCAGAGGACAATGGACATGGATGCATACGATCTCTTTCCAGAAAGCTTTGCTGGAAAAAACATAATTAGGTAAGCTATTCGAACTGACGCATATAGGCTAGTTAACATCAGATGGCATAGGCTAGGCCTATACAATGTTTTCAATATATAATTTTACATAAGCTACAGCTTTTAGGCCATTGATTTCATTAAAACATATGCTAATGATATTGATGAGGGGGTGTTTACAAGGCGGAGACCTAAAACCATCCGGCTGCGCACAAGTTGACGTTCATTTGTGATTTATAATGGGCACATCTGGAAGGGTGGCGTACGCACGTTTTTTTGTGCGTACGTTCGTTTTCTCTGAATCACACGTACGATAATTTCAAAAATGATCTAAGATCAGATGAAGGATGGTTTCTACGCAACCCTTTTATAAATGAGGCCCCAGTACTTGATCACCACACAGTTTGTTGGTCTCCAGCCATTATTATCCTCTGTCCTCCTGACCTTTGACCTTTGTTGAGTTTGTTAGCTAGCTAGCTAAGGGGTGTTGTTAGGCACGACGTGCTAGTGGAACCCCCCCTTAGCTGTTCTGAAATCAGTGTAACCTACGCCATGGCAACTCTTGCTTGACTGCTTGGCTCCCTCATTGCAGCTACACTCTCTAAAGGTGTTCCCTAGCAACACGGCACAATCAACAGATTAGTTCAGTGGCTTATCCAGCTGTGTAGTGCTGTTTATTACAGTAACACAGTTTGAGAGGAGGAGTCTATTAGGTTGATTGACAGCCGTGTCACACACCCTACTGCTGTTTTGTTTTTATTTAAACTGACCTCACTATTACTATTAGAGACTAATATTGTCTCCCATCACCTCCATGGTGTGTGTGTATGTGTGTGTGTGTGTGTGATTAAATACACCCTTTCCAAACTCTAAGTGGTTGTCAAGGATCAAGGATCAACACATAACAAAAAGGTGAAATGTGAGGTCACCCATTTATGGTAGATATTACATCATTCATGACACATGTGGTATTAAAAATAATAACAACAAAAACAAACAAATAAACAAACAAACCAAAATCACACAGGCAGACTGTTCAGCAGTCCATCTCTGGTCCATTTGCAAATGACACTTTTGAGAGTACACACACACACACCATACAGGGCCATACAGGTTTCATACAGGAGTTATGTACAGTGCACTAGTGACCAAACTGTCCCAATATGTGTGTGTGTGTGTGTGTGTGTGTGTGTGTGTTGGGGAGGGGGGGGGGGGGGGTACAGGAGGATACCTGTGGAAATACTTGGTGTAGGTGGGGTGCAGGTACACGTCTAACTCAAGTGAGGTCATACTGTCTTACAGTACTGAAAAACAAAAGCTAATGATTTATTTACAAATACAAAACTCAGTCTTTCACTTCTGTATGGCTCGTTACGCTTTCATACTTCACAATGTTACTGTGTGTGAGTGTGTGTGTGTGTGATGTCACACTGTGAAGAAAGTATTTGATATGATAGGAACACTACACTACAACTTCATCAACAGTTAGACCACCACAAATACTATCAAGTCCAGGACACAAATACTAATCATTGGAAAACAGTCAGTCTCAGTCACACACTTAAACCAAATAATGCTGTCATTTACACACATGTAGCTTCAGTCTTCTTGTCACATGAGATGAGCCGTGTGCGTGTGTGTATGTGTGTGTGCGTGTGTGCGTGTGTGTGTGTGTGTGTGTGTGTGTGTGTGATGATGATGATTTAGTCTGTGTGTGTTTGTGCAACCACCACCACAATGTGTGTGTGTGTGTGTGTCTGTGTGTGTGTGTGTGTGTGTGTGTGTGTGAGTGCAGTCACTACCATTCAATATTTAAGATGAATATCTGAATAACATGAACACATCATCAGTTGGCACTTGTTTTACAAGAGATATTAAATTAGCAACATTTGGAATGATATGTACAGTTTATTTACAATCATGCTTGACGTGGGCAGTATGTGTGTGTTTGTGTGAGTGTGTGTGTGTGTGTGTGTGTGTGTGTGTGTGTGTGTGTGTGTGTGTGTGTGTGTGTCTGTGTGTAATGTACACAGGAGTCTCCGGTGCTGTATACTAATTTGTACGTCAACTGGACGTGGCGCACACAACACACACACACCCACACACACACACACACACACACACACACCAGCTTGCCCAGCGAGAGAGACACACCACACTCCTCCATGTCCAGGAGCTGGGAAAGGCCTGCTGGGATGCCCCAGACTCGGGTCCAGAGTCTCAGTGTCCTCTTGGCTTTGTAAAGCAAAGGCAGGACCTCTCGCAAGAACGCAAGGCCTGATGGGCCACCAACCGCAGTGGATCCTCCACATCACTGCTGTTACTGCTGATGGAGACTGACGCGTCATGCTCAATAGCACCCTCTTCTGGCAGCTACTCAAATGACATGAGGTTGGCAGGGGCCTGAGGGCAAGAAGCACATCAAGTAGCTGGTAGCTCAGTACATTTCTACAGTTATGCACTTTTACACTTGACAATAAATCACAATATGTACAGTAGCTGAAAATGGGCATATTGTGCAGATATTTATATATGATTGTGTGTGTGTGTGTGTGTGTGTGTGTGTGTGTGTGAGTATGGAGCTGAAATGTGTGTGAGGAGGTGTGTGTGTGTTTGTGTCTGTGTGCGTTTGTGTGTGTGGTTGTGTGTGTGTGTGTGAGAGTGTGTTACCTGAGGACGGCTGCTCCGACAGGCCTCCTCCAGGTGCTTGTGCCAGATGATGGCAGAGAAGCGTGACCCCGTCTGGAACTTGTAAACATTTCCTGTAGAACACAAGTGCGGTCAGCTGGGGCAGGGCCATCCCTTTACATTCTATCACCATCCCTTCACACTCTATACCTTTACACACCATCTCTTTACACACCATCCCCTTACACACCCTCCCCTTACACACCATCCCTTTACACTCCATCCCTTTACACACCATCCCTTTACATTCCATCCCCTTACACTCCATCCCTTTACATTCCATCCCTTTACACTCTATACCTTTACATTCTATCACTTTACACTCTATACCTTTACATTCTATCACTTTACACTCTATACCTTTACATTCTATCACTTTACACTCTATACCTTTACATTCTATCACTTTACACTCTATACCTTTACATTATATCACTTTACACTCCATCCCCTTACACACCCTCCCCTTACACACCCTCCCTTTACTCTCCATCCCTTTACACTCTATACCTTTACATTCTATCCCCTTAAACTCCATCCCCTTACACACCATCCCTTTACATTCCATCCCTTTACACTCCATCCCTTTCACTTCACATTCCATCCCTTTACACTCCATCCCTTTATATTCCATCATTCCTAAACACTCCAACTGTGTTATCTTATCTCATAACCAAATCAACTCACTCTTTTCTCATTACACCTGTCTGCTTCCCACAGGTGGCCCCATATGTTGGACAGACTGTTTTTTTATGACATATTTGTACTGATAGTTACTGCTCTTTGTGTGCTTATCTGGGTGTGTGTGTGCCCCCCCCCCCCCCCCCCCCCTTAAGGGGTTTGGTTACCTTTATCAGGTTTGGTTACCTTTATCAGGTTTGGTTACCTTTATCAGGTTTGGTTACCTTTATCAGGTTTGGTTACCTTTATCAGGTTTGATTACCTTTATCAGGGTCGTTCAACTGGAAAATGTTGGGATGGTCGGGATCGTCTGGAAGCACGGCTATCCACCCGGTCAAAGTGATCTTCTTGCAGGGTGTCGACTTGTACTGCAGTCAAAACAGGACCAAGACATAGTGTGAATTCATGCTGGGTTGACTTGTATACTACAGTCAAAACAGGAGCAAGACACAGTATAGTAGTAAGTATAAGTATATATACTTTTTTGATCCTGTGAGGGAAATTTGGTCTCTGCATTTAACCCAATCGGTGAATTAGGGAAACACAAACAGCACACAGTGAACACACAGTGAGGTGAAGCACACACTAATCCTGGCGCAGTGAGCTGCCTGCTTCAACGGCGGCGCTCAGGGAGCAGTGAGGGGTTAGGTGCCTTGCTCAAGGGCACTTCAGCCACGGCCCACTGGTCGGGGCTCGAACCGGCAACCCTCCGGTTACAAGTCCAGAGTGCTAACCAGTGGGCCACGGCTGCCCAAAAAACAGTGTGACTTCCTGCGGTTCTGAAGTGTGGGCAGGCTGCTAGTGTGCATGGGAAGTCGTGGTGTACACTGGTCATGCAGTGACTGTAGCATGGTCTCCCCCTAACCCGCATGCCTGGACACTGCGGAGTATGCGGTGCATGTCATCAGGGGTGAGATGTAGGAGCATGCACACATGAAGCCAGCTACTACAATATAATCCAACGTTACTGACTTCAAAGTTTAAACGTCTCTTTTATTCTCATTTTCACTCGGGCGCAGGCATCAGCGCAGTGTCTGCTGTCAGTTCTTAGTAGCCGTTGGGAAATGCAAATGACTGGAGTTTCCACTCACTGTCGATGACGTGCAGTAACACCGAGGTAATGCAGTCGATTGAGTAAGGGAGTTAGTCGGTTAGTTATTAGTTGAGTAAGTAAATATAAATGTTTGCATCTGAGCGCCTGGTCGGGAGTGGCTTGCTTGATAAAGCTGATGTTATAGCTCATACCTCCGGGTAACTTTGCAATGAGGTGGTACTTCAGACTTGATGAACTCCTATGCTATTGAAATTCTATAGCTGAATGTATGTATAAGTACTGTATGCTGTGCCTAGCTGAAAGTGCAGAATGTATACAGTAAGTGCTGTATGCTGTGACTAGCTGAATGTATGTATAAGCACTGTATGCTGTGCTTAGCTGAATGTATGTATGTATAAGTACTGTATACTGTGCCTAGCTGAATGTATGTATGTATAAGTACTGTATGCTGTGCCTAGCTGAATGTACAGTATGTATAAGTGATGTATGCTGTGCCTAGCTGAATGTACAGTACAGTATGTGTAAGTACCATATGCTATGACTAGCTGAATGTATGTATGTATAAGTACCGTATGCTATGACTAGCTGAATGTATGTATGTATAAGTACCGTATGCTGTGACTAGCTGAATGTACAGTATGTATAAGTACCGTATGCTGTGCCTAGCTGAATGTACAGTATGTATACAGTAAGTGCTGTATGCTGTGACTAGCTGAATGTACAGTATGTATACAGTAAGTGCTGTATGCTTTGACTAGCTGAATGTATGTATAAGCACTGTGCTTAGCTGAATGTATGTATGTATAAGTACTGTATGCTGTGCCTAGCTGAATGTACAGTATGTATAAGTGATGTATGCTGTGCCTAGCTGAATGTACAGTACAGTATGTGTAAGTACCATATCCTATGACTAGCTGAATGTATGTATGTATAAGTACCGTATGCTATGACTAGCTGAATGTATGTATGTATAAGTACCGTATGCTGTGACTAGCTGAATGTATGTATGTATAAGTACCGTATGCTGTGACTAGCTGAATGTACAGTATGTATAAGTACCATACGCTGTGCCTAGCTGAATGTATGTATGTATAAGTACCGTATGCTGTGACTAGCTGAATGTATGTATGTATAAGTACCGTATGCTGTGACTAGCTGAATGTACAGTATGTATAAGTACCATACGCTGTGCCTAGCTGAATGTACAGTATGTATGAGTGCTGAATGTACAGTATGTATAAGTACGATATGCTGTGCCTAGCTGAATGTACAGTATGTATAAGTACGATACGCTGTGCCTAGCTGAATGTACAGTATGTATGAGTGCTGCATGCTGAATGTACAGTATGTATGAGTGCTGCTTGTATTTCCCCTCCATACTCACGTGTCTCCTCTCGCTGGCCCTCAGCGCTTTCGCTCCGAAGTAGACGAGTGTGGCGCCGGACAGGGCAACCCAGTACCGTGTCCAGGACGACAGCTGCGGAGGAACAGGACAAAACGTGAAATACACACAAGCAAACGGAACACAGTTCCATGCTATTCAACTCTGGTCAATGTACACAGGTGGGTCCCCTGCACCTGAGTGTGATGCAACTATGAACTGCAGCGCAGAATGCACATGCTAATGCACTGCTTTAGACCCTTTCACCTGCAGAAACAAACACGTGCGTTCATAAGGCATTTCCGGTGGCACAAAAAACAACATTGAGCTAATGGTAGCTTGGCAACAAACAAACAATAAATAAAAAAAAAAAACATGTTTGTAAGTCAACATTTTGTAGAGCATTACGCCAAATTCCAATTTATTATAATTTCAAAGTATCTGCGTTGGTTTTAAATGTTTCAACCTCAAGGAACAGATTGAAAGGGTTTATAGTGGACTCTGGGTAAACACGCGGCCAACCTTCATTGTCCAAAGATGACATACAGTAAATACAGAGGTTTGGAATTTTCTACGGTTGGTGTACCTACTTCAGGCTATAGCCTACTGCCAAATGTATGGTGGAATGCCTTCTTTATGGTTGGAATATGTGGAGTGGTTTGAATACAACCCTATAGAAGGTGTGTGTGTGTGTGTATGTGTGTGTGTGTGTCCAAAGACAGTTATATACAGATAGATAGTAGGTACAGCAGGTTTGTGTTTGACATACGAACAGCAGGTTTGAGGTTGGCACATGTACAGTGGGTTTGAGGTTGGCATGTACGGTGGGTTTGAGGTTGGCATGTACGGTGGGTTTGAGGTTGGCATACGCACAGTGGCATACGTATGATGAGTTTGATGTGGGCATACGTACGGTATGTTTGAAACTGACCTACGTACGATGACTCAGATGTGGGCATATGTACGGTAGGTTTGAAACTGACCTACGTACAATGAGTCAGATGTGGGCATATGTACAGTAGGTTTAAGGTTGGCATGGAGATACGTAGCCTATGGTAGGTTTGCGGTTGGCATGAGGATATGTACGGTAGGTTTGAGGTTGGCATGGGGATATGTACGGTAGGTTTGAGGTTGGCATGGGGATACATAGCCTTCAGTAGGTTTGAGGTTGGCATGGGGATACGTAGCCTACAGTAGGTTTGAGGTTGGCATGGGTACGGTAGGTTTGAGGTTGGCATGGGGATATGTACGGTAGGTTTGAGGTTGGCATGGGGATACGTAGCCTACAGTAGGTTTGCGGTTGGCATGGGCATACGTACGGTAGGTTTGTGGTTGGCATGGGCATACGTACGGTAGGTTTGCGGTTGGCATGGGGAAACGTACGGTAGGTTTGCGGTTGGCATGGGAATACGTACAGTAGGTTTGCGGTTGGCATGGGGATACGTACGGTAGGTTTGCGGTTGCCATGGGGATACGTACGGTAGGTTTGCGGTTGCCTTGGGGATTAGGGTGCATCAAAAAACACAATTCTTGAATTTTGATATGGCTGGGTGCTAAAAGTGTTCCAATATATGTAGAAACAACACATGCAAAATATTTTTCCAGTACATTATGATTTAGGGGTGCCACCGCACATCTGTTTTTGTTGGATAAAGTGGTTAACAGTGCACAATGGTCGCCATGGAGATCTGAGGTAAACAATACTACAGCTCAAGAAAACTGAGGTGATCTTTCTGTTTGAGGTGATCTTGATCTGTGTTGGATGTGTTATTACATATTACTATCATATCTGTAGTTGTTTCCCCGCCCCCTCTGCAAAGCTAATTGCGTGCCCACAGCTGAACCACAAGCGCAGTTGAATAGTTAACCAATTGTGACATAAAAAGAAACAAACTTTAGCGATCATACATGGTAATAAGATGTCAACGAGCAGCGACATACAGAGTACGCCTAGTAGTTCTACTAATCTACTTAAAAATACTTGAACTATTTATTGCACAATGAAGAAAACTCTGAATACTTATTCAGCTGTCTCTAAAAGTTTCTCTTATTGACGCATTCAACCGCGATTTTGATTACACCTGCTTTTAACAGGCGCAAGTTTTTCACCGCAAAACAGACATGCGCTGTTTTCATACATATGGCGGAATACCTAATCAATGCTATTAGCACTTGTCGTCTCCTGTGTTTGTGCGATACTCCCACTTTCCTCTGACCCTCCTATGAATGCATATGCATGACACGGAAAAGCGCAAATAGCCATTTGCAGCTCCCACGACAGGCAGTCTACGCTTTTTCCTCAGTGCGGCCTGTTTGTACATACCTCGCCATGCTTTTACGTGCACTTTGCAAATGAAATATGCCTGACGTGGGCACAAAAACATACATCTGGCCCTGTCTCTGCTTTTTTCATCCGCTTTCTCTGGGTGTGTCTTTCTTCTCTCCTTTGATGGTAATTTTGATACCATAGATTTAATAGAGACCCAGTCAGACCAATAGTATGAAAAATCAGGAACAGAGTTTATTTACAATGATGCGCATCAAGGGAGAGACAGCATGACTTCACCTAAAGATCCATCAGCAGCTCTAACTAGACAAGGAAATAGTTAGAGTTTAAGTATCCTTCCAGGCTGACGGGAGATGGCGTTGGTCATCCCATCTCACGTGGACTACACTGAATCAGACCCTGATTAGTGGCAGCCTGGCAATCCGGATCAGATAACTACTGACGCAGCCATGCAGAACAGTGAAACACTGTAAAGTCATAATATTCCCGCTTATCTCTAAACACAGTCACACACAGATATACACAGGGACAGTACAGATATCATACAGTCATTACATAGAATCATACTTTTAGTATCAAAGTGACCTACTAATGAGAAATGCAGAACATTAAATCATATATTGGAATATTGGATATAATGTTCTATTCCACTTTCTCTCACCTTTGTATCCCTTATTCTCTCTCTCTCTCTATTTATCTCTTTGGCTGTGGAGAACATGTGTGTGTGTGTGTATGTCTGTGTGTGTGTGTGTTTGTGTGTGTGTTTGTGTGTGTGTGTTTGTGTGTTTCTGTGTGTGTGTGTGTCTCTGTGTGTGTGTGTGTCTGTGTGTGTGTGTGTGTCTGTGTGTGTTTGTGTGTGTGTGTGTGTGTGTGTCTGTGTGTGTGTGTGTCTGTGTGTGTCTGTGTCTTTGTGTGTATGTCTCTCTCTCTGTGTGTGTCTGTCTGTATGTGTGTGTGTGTGTGTCTGTGTCTTTGTGTGTATGTTTCTCTGTGTGTCCGACATCCATCACTGCTGCACAGAATTCAGGGTAAGGCCACGTGAACATGTCCCATTAACCTCCATTCATTTTGTCTATAGGACAGTGAATGGAGAATCTTGAAAGTTAAATTCTGAGAAATGCCCAAGTTGCCCAAAGGGCAAACAAACAACTTTTACTTTGATAACCCTATAGAACATGTTACTGTATAAAAGTTCACTGTACTCAACATTTCCAGGTCAACTTTTGGCAATTAGACTAAAAATTGCACATGCGAAATTTCGCCAAAGTTCATGTGTTAGGTGGCACCCCTAAATCTCAATGGAATTACTCAAAACTGTGCAAAAGTAATTTTTATGTTAATTGGAACAAAATGCAATGCCAGCCAAATTGATATTTTGAAATTAAAATTTCCCATTCAAATTTGATGCACCTTAATGGGGATACGTACGGTAGGTTTGCGGTTGCCATGGGGATACGTACGGTAGGTTTGCGGTTGCCATGGAGATACGTACGGTAGGTTTGCGGTTGCCATGGGGATACGTACGGTAGGTTTGCGTCCTCCCTTCAGCAGAGTCTTGCGCCGCAGGGGTCCCTCCATGGTGACGCTGCACAGGGCACTGCACTCGTAACTGGACACAGCCCCAGACGGCCTACTGAGAGAGACACACACTCGTAACTGGACACAGCCCCAGATGGCTTACTGAGAGAGACACACACACACAGTACTGTTACAGCAGTCATAGCCTGCTCAGGACTACACAAACACACACACTGACACACAAACACACACACACACTCACACACACACACACACACACACACACACACACACACACACGCACACACACAGCCATAGCATCGCAGTAACACAGAAACATTCTATTTAAAAATCAACCACTGTCCAGTTAGTACTCTATGGTCTTCTGAACTCCCTTCACATCTTCCTTTGTATTTCTCAGGTGTTTCCATATGGTGGTTAGCGTTAGCCTACTGTATTTCTCAGGTGTTTCCATATGGTGGTTAGCGTTAGCCTACTGTATTTCTCAGGTGTTTCCATATGGTGGTTAGCGTTAGCCTACTGTATTTCTCAGGTGTTTCCATATGGTGGTTAGCGTTAGCCTACTGTATTTCTCAGGTGTTTCCATATGGTGGTTAGCGTTAGCCTACTGTATCTCTCAGGTGTTTCCACATGGTGGTTAGCGTTAGCCTACTGTATTTCTCAGGTGTTTCCACATGGTGGTTAGCGTTAGCCTACTGTATTTCTCAGGTGTTTCCATATGGTGGTTAGCGGTAGTAACCTGCAAATGTACCTGAGAGCTCAAGTATGTGTTTTGAAAAGGAGAGTCTCACCTGTAAATGTAACTTCGGCTCCGCGGAGAAGTGCGGACCGGAACCCTCCAGTTGGGGCCCAGGGTGGCGTACATACGGCCCCTGACGGAGAGAGAGAGAGAGTGAGAGAGAGAAAGATAGAGAGAGATAAAGAGACAGAGAGAGACAAAGAAAGAAAGAGAGAGAAAGAGAATGAAAGAGAGAGAGAATAGTGAGAATAGAGAGAGACAAACATACAGGTAAATGACGACACTACTATTGGACATTTGTTTTTGTTACAATTCAGTAAATGTACATTATTAACTCTCAATACAGCTCTGCATGCACACTGATACGTTTATGAAGCAGAGTGATGGGTAACATGGCGTCCATCTTACCTCTCCATACCAGAGGTCAGTTCATCACTGAAGGAGCTGTCCCTACTGCCTGTGAAGAAAGAGCACAACGCGGTTTACGGTTAAGTCTCCTGCTGCCCGAGACCCATGTGGCCTGGTCTGTACCTGCCTGGTGGGATCGGTGAGGGATTAGTTTTTATGAGATAATGTTTGGTTGTGTGTCGCCATCAGAGTTGGGCAAGTTACTGAAAAGTAGTAATTAGTTACAGTTACTTCTTTTAAAAATAATTGAATTACCTTACCAATTACTGTATATCAAAAGTAATTAGTTACTAGAGAAAGTAACTTTTGAGTTACTTTTAAGTCTACTTTTAAAATGTCAATATGAACAGTACTGAACAGTCACACAAACAATAAACCTAATTTTTAGATCTATTTATTGTAGTTTCAACGTGCCTTCAAATCAATAGGATGAATGTGAGGAGGCTCCTATTAATTATAAAGAATGCATCTATGAAACACAATCGCGGGACATACAGCTAAGGTCAGGAGCAGTGGCGCAAAAAGTGGGTATGCGCTATATGCGGCGCATAGGGGTGCAGCTCCATGGGGGCGCCAAATTTTACAGCAAAGGTAAAATAAAATAAAATAATATATTTGGTATTTATTACTTATTTATATATTATTATTAATATTTAGCTACTGCTGTCCGTTTCTAAATTATTTCAAAATGTTCTCCACGTTCTATAACATTTTAGAGGACTAACAGGCTAGAGTAGGCACCCTATCTCATAAGATTCCATCATAGAATTTTGACATAGAAGAGGGAGTGGGGGCGTTGTGAGCGCTGGGCGAGCAGATAGGCCTACGAGTAGTGTGTTGCCATATGGAAAAAGATGGATACAGCAAAAAAAAAAGCTGTTGACGACTAAAAATAGAAAAAGAAATGGAGAAGATGGCATGTCAAGGGATGCAACAGCAGTTAAATAAGTGGACGGTGAAAGGCAACAGGTAGGATTTAAAGTGATGACGTCTGTACTTGGAGGCTTGGAAATATGAATGTTAACAGACTAACTAGCATTTGTTAAGCATAATGCCGATTGAAACATAGCCTATTCCATTCAGATAGCTAGGTGGCTACCATGCTCATACTGCACTTTTAATGGACAACTGCAAACAGAAATGTCATGCTAGCAGTAACTCATTACATGTTTCCATATCCTAACAATGAAGGCTCCTTGTAAATAACTTAATATTGTGTTGCAATGTGGTGCAAACAAACAAGGCTAGAGTGCCTATCAGCCTTATCCATTGTGAGCAATAGCTGGCAAAAGGACGTTATGAGAACCGTTTAGACTCTCTTGAAGTGGCAATGCACCATTTATCAATACTTATCAAGTATAACATCAAGTTAAACATCAAATTGGCAGCATTTCTTTAAAGACATATTCAATAGACACTAATGCACAGTAATAGTGTAAATTATTGACCTTTTGTTTTGCTTTAGTTGTTTGTGTTTTTTTTTTTTTTTGGGGGGGGGGGGCGCCAATATTGTTGTTGCATACCCCTCAAAAATGGGTAGCTGCGCCCCTGGTCGGGAGACATTAAATCAGAAGCAGCAAATGTGCATCTGTCATCTTGTCTGCAGTCGTTCATTCAGGATCAACAGAGTAACACAAGTAACAAACTCATTTAAATTTCAGTAATTGTAATTGCGTTACTTGATTTACAAAAATACTTTGTTATATGCTCGTTACCACTAAAAGTAGTGGAATTACAGTAACACGTTACTTTGTAACACGTTACTCCCAACACTGGTCGCCATGGAAGCTGAACTAAATGTTTCCACTCTGGCTTCAGATCCTAATGAGTTAATTGCTGAAAATAGGAAATTAGTGGTGAGGGAGTGTGTGTGTGTGTGTGTGTGTGTGTGTGTGTGTGTGTGTGTGTGTGTGTGTGTGTGTGTGTATGCTCTGTTTTAGGTTTAACTTGCATCACAGCGTACTATACCCTTTGGAGATAAAGCACCTCCAGTAAAAAAAAAAAAAAAACCTACCTTCATAGGGGCACAAAGCATGAGGATTAGATAACACAGGGTGTTAGATGATGTTTACCTAGCGAGACCCCGTTGGTGAAGACAGAGTCATGTGTGTGGTTGCGGACAGGACTGTGCGACTCCAGAAAACTGTCATCCAGCAGGTGGCGTGGTTTCTCCGCTGGGAAGATTGCACTCTTGCTCTCCGATACTCCATATTGGCTGATGCTGTGTGTGTGTGTGAGAGAGAGAGAAAGAGGGAAAGATATGTTCTGATATTTAAGGAAAGAGGTGTCACCAACTGTGAAATTGTACACTCAAAATCGTGGTTAAGAAGAACATTTACAAACAACTTTTATGTATGTACAGTATGTATGTATGTATGTGTGTGTGTGTGTGTGTGTATGTGTGTGTGTGTGTGTGTGTGTGACATGGGTTTGTCTGTCTGTCTGTCTGTGTGAGAGTGTAGAAATTGGAACTAAATGGTACACTAAATTCAAAGGAACATACAAATGTTATTGTGTCAGATTTCTGCTACTTTTCTATGTGCGCATGAGTAAATGTGTGTGTGTGTGTGTGTGTGTGTGTGTGTGTTCTGAGGAGAACTGACTTGTTCCCCAGGCTGTGGCTCTTGCGGTGGCGTGCAGGGGGTGGGGTGGGCAGGCGTGCCCCCACTGAGGTGTCTGGGCAGGTGGGTCGTCGGGAGAACCTCACAGACGCACTCACCTCCGAGGGTCCTGAAGAAGTCAGGGTACGACACACACATCGTCTCTCCATTAAACATTTGCAGATATGGGAGCAAGTGCAATGGCATGTTGGTGCTTTTTATTAGTCTTTCTTCACTGATAAGTATAAGTAAGTACAAGTATAGGCTATATACTCTTTTGATCCCGTGAGGGAAATTTGGTCTCTGCATTTATCCCAATCCGTGAATTAGTGAAACACACTCAGCACACAGTGAACACAGTGAGGTGAAGCACACACTAATCCCGGCGCAGTGAGCTGCCTGCAACAACAGCGGCGCTCGGGGAGCAGTGAGGGGTTAGGTGCCTTGCTCAAGGGCACTTCAGCCGTGCCTACTGGTCGGGGTTCGAACCGGCAACCCTCCGGTTACAAGTACAAGGCGCTAACCAGTAGGCCACGGCTGCCCCAAATAAGGATACCTTCTCCCTCCTCCAATAGAAATCTTAACCAGCACCAAACACAATGCTAATCAGGCCAACTCTATAAGACCCAACACACTGCTAATCAGGCTAACACTAGCAGACCCAGCACACTGCTAATCAGGCTAACACTAGCAGACCCAGCACACTGCTAATCAGATCCAACACACTGCTAATCAGGCTAACACTATCAGACCCCATGTAACGGAGGCGAACTGAGCTAGCGTGCTAGTTGCCCGTGTAAATCCTCACAGCCCTAACCTTTAGAGCGCTTCTAACCGCTGAGTTGGGAGCCTGGGCTTTTAGCTCAGTGGTTAGAGCGTTCGACTCCCATGCCGGAGAGTGTTGAGGTGGCGGGTTCGAGGGCCGTGAGCGGCGGACGAATTACGACCTCTGTTACACCAACACACTGCTAATCAGACCCAGCACACTGCTAATCATGCCAACACTATCAGACCCAGCCCATTCACCTTCCATAACCTGGACCAGACATATCTGATACAATCCATTAACATCAACACTATTACCTAAGCCAGACACATACCCAATCCATTAACAGGAAAATGATGACCTAAGCCAGACATATCACACTCAATCCATTAGCCATCACCAAGACCAGACCAATCATGCCTCTTCATTACTACCAGACTGTCTCCATTAGCGTCAGTGCCCCCCTGTGTCATTACCCGTGCCCAGCGGTCCTCTGGGGCACTTATTAAGGGCAATCACACGTTTAAGGGTTCCTGAGCTGGCATACTGGCACCGTCCAACCGTTAACAGATTCGCTGTCCAATTAGCCCGTGCCACATGGGCCACTGCTGCATTCTCCCGAGCTAAACAAACAGCCGTTAAAGCCCCATGTGCTCCTAGTTAAGACCTGCATCTGTGCTAATGAGCTGAGCGCACCGCAAACGACTTACAGCACACTCAGGCACTCACACACACACACACACACACACACACAGACACACTGAGCTGTCTACTGTACACGGATACAACCACATAACCAGATGTCACTCAAACTCTTGGCTGGTGAACGCTGAGAGATACTGAGAAAGCCGTCACTGTTGTCACTATTGGGCATAATCACTTTGATATCAGCTGGAGGAACACAAAGCGACGTGCAAGTCTTCACTGGAGGAGATTAGGGTCTCGTAAAGAGAACACTATGACAGCCGGGGACTGTTTATCCATCAGGCCGTAAAATCGTGAGGTATTTGTGAGAGTCGGGTGAAATTGTGAGTTCTCACTAATCTGGTGCGCCCAGAGCCCTTGTGTCCCCCACCGTCTTTTAACGGCCCTGCGTTTGGGCACACGTGGGAATGCTATGTGCTCAGTGCCGAAGTCAACAGGCCTCTTCCTGCCAATTAGGGCATGGAAGCCATGGTGTGCCAACCGCAGTCTCCACCGCCTCTGTCGTTAAACCTCTTCAAAGAACGCCGGAGTACATAAGGAAGTAGATGCTACCAGGCCTGAGAGCTCAAGCTCCAGACAGGAATACAGCAGCAGCCCAGAGACGCTACCAGATCGAGATGAACATTTCACCTCAGACTGTTAAAGGATCACAGCTGTATGAATGCACTGAAGTTGCTGGCTATAAAGGACACTCAAATAGAAACAAGGGAAACTCCGGTCAAACAATAACTTAGGGTCTACTTTTGGATGATAACGAGTATAAATTCTCATTTGGAACCAAAACAACGCCAATCGGTGCAGTTTTGAGTAAGACCGGAATATGAATGAATGAATGAATGAATGAATGGCATAGCCCTTTTGGGCAACATCGCTGCCTCAAAGTAAATAGCTCTTTTTGGCCATTAGCTAGGATCAAAACAATCCATACACATCTATGCTACTATGGAGAGGGTCTCTGCAGACAAACTGAAGTATTTTTGCCTTTGTAAATTAAAGAAACACTGTTTGTGCTGTATTCAGGTCACTGTCTTCTTATGAGGAAAAGTCTGTCATCAAGATGGTGGTGACCGAACAAGAGCAAAAACATGTAAGTAACTAGGGCATCCATTCTGCAGTAACCAGGGTGACAATTCTGAAGTAATCAGGGTGACAATTCTGCAGGAGTTTCCAAACGGTGCGATGCATGTTTTGCTCGCCTGGAGGCCACTGTGTGCCTCCCTCAGACATGAGCACATGTTTGAAATAGCAGACCAGCCCTGTCTCCGGAGACATGTCCAGCCGGCTTCAGCTTTATGGCCCTGTCACAAGCCAACATAAGCAGTGTTTGCCTTTCTCCACAGAGCCAATCTATCAGTGAAAGCATTAATTAACACACACACTCACACACACACACACACACACACCGAGTTCATTTCCTATTTTCAGCAATTAACTCATTAGGATCTGAAGCCAGAGTGGAAACATTGAGTTCAGCTTCCATGGCGACGCACATCCAAACATTATCTCATAAAATCTTGAGTGCTGAACTATGAGCAAATAATCCCTCACCGATCCCTCACCAAAACAGCTCGGCAGGCAGCACAGGGTGCAGACGCGAGGGCTCAGAATGCATACACAAACACACAGACACACACACACAGTGCAGGGTGCAGATTTGAGGGCCTGGAACGACATGTTTGTTGGAATCTCTGATCGCTGATAACGTGGTCTGAGTGAAGGCACTGCCAGTTTCCCTGAGTCATAAAAAACATTCCTGCTGCTACTTGCGAGGGCAAACACAGACTATCCTCTGACGTGGAGACGCAGTAGAGCGGGAAAACACACACACACACACACACACACACACCACATACAGAACAAAACACAAACACATCTCCACCCTATTAGTTAGTCTCACTAATCCTTTCAGTTTCATTTCTTGAGATGCATTTGGATCCATTTACCCACAACTTCTAATTAGAACAACAGTTCTATTCTTTTATTACCCTGGTTGACTGGAAAAACAAGTAATTGCAGAGCTTGTAAAGCCATGAGACCCAAAGCCAGGATTACTGAGACATGTCTATGAGTCCCACGGAGCACGGGTGACTACACCACTGGAAGAGGCGCCTGACAGGCCTGTAACATGAGGTTAGAGTATACCTGAACATAGGCACATCCTTTTAGAGTATGTCTGCACAGAAGTAAGTCCTGTTACACACACACACACACACACACACACACACACACACACACACACACACACACACATGCGCACTCTTAGTGTGTCTGCACAGCACATCCACTTGAAGCACATGTGCACAGAAACATATTTAAATCCGTCTGCACAGAAGCACATGCACTTGGTCTCAGAGTGTAGGCAGCAGATGACCTCATTCTTCCACTGCAGGAAAACCACATCAGGGGTGTGGAACCAGCCATGTTCCCCAACCACCACCCTACAATGCTTCCATCTTCTACAGCCCCAGGCCAATGCCCGCCCCTGTCTCTGTGCAATCCAGGATATGAGCGTGATTGATCGCAATCAAACATGGTAGGATAGCTGCAATTTAATGTGATCTTTCCACTGACACCATCATGTAAGACCGAGACAGAAAATTACCCATCATCACTCCCAATTATTAGCCGGTCCCCATGGCAACACACCAGTCCTCACTGCACCAGTTTGTATGACTGTTCAGTGTTCACCAAGTTCCCATGGTAACCGCCAGTCCATGCTGGGAATAAAGATCTTGATCCCATCCGACCCAAATAAGTAGTTTACCAGCCACTTCTGAACTCCATAATCATGCCCCCACCACTGCCCATCTTCACCCATCCTCCAGCGCGCAGTAGTCCCCAGACCCCTCTCAGCTGTGGAGCAACAGGGCCGAGGCAACAGACTTACTATGTACTATGGGGACTATGCACTAATGAGGGTTATGAGGACTATGCACTAATGAGGGTTATGAGGATGATGCACTAATGAGGGTTATGAGGATGATGCCCTAATGGGGGTTATGGGGACTATGCACTAATGAGGGTTATGAGGATGATGCACTAATGAGGGTTATGAGGATGATGCACTAATGAGGGTTATGAGGATGATGCCCTAATCGGGGTTATGGGGACTATGCACTAATGAGGGTTATGAGGACTATGCACTAATGAGGGTTATGAGGACTATGCACTAATGAGGGTTATGAGGACTATGCACTAATGGGGGTTATGAGGATGATGCACTAATGAGGGTTATGAGGATGATGCCCTAATGGGGGTTATGAGGATGATGCACTAATGAGGGTTATGAGGATGATGCACTAATGAGGGTTATGAGGACTATGCACTAATGAGGGTTATGAGGATGATGCACTAATGAGGGTTATGGGGACTATGCACTAATGAGGGTTATGAGGATGATGCCCTAATGGGGGTTATGGGGACTATGCACTAATGGGGGTTATGAGGACTATGCACTAATGAGGGTTATGAGGACTATGCACTAATGAGGGTTATGAGGATGATGCACTAATGGGGGTTATGGGGACTATGCACTAATGAGGGTTATGAGGATGATGCACTAATGGGGGTTATGGGGACTATGCACTAATGAGGGTTATGAGGATGATGCACTAATGGGGGTTATGGGGACTATGCACTAATGAGGGTTATGAGGATGATGCACTAATGGGGGTTATGGGGACTATGCACTAATGAGGGTTATGAGGATGATGCCCTAATGGGGGTTATGGGGACTATGCACTAATGGGGGTTATGGGGACTATGCACTAATGGAGATTATGGGAACTATGCACTAATGGAGATTATGGAAACTATGCACTAATGGAGGTTATGGGGACTATGCACTAATGGGGGTTATGGGAACTATGCACTAATGGGGGTTATGGGGACTATGCACTAGTGGGGATTATGGGGACTATGCACTAGTGGGGATTATGGGGATTATGCACTGATGGGGATTATACACTAATGGGTATTATGAGGACTATACTCTAATAAGGACATTGGGGATTATGCACTAACGGGGACTATGGGGACAATGCATTAATGGGGATTATGGGGACTATGCACTAATGGGGATTATGGGGACTATGCACTGGTGGCAACTATGCACTGATAGGGACTAAATTTAGATTGAGGGTATTTGTTTTTGTGGGTCAATTGAGACCTGAAGAAGAACATACCCTGGTGGACTCAAGGGGGCTGGCATACTATAGGGGACATTCTGAGTGATGGGGGATAATGATGGTGCTTTATGAGGCTTGGATGGACTGGCGAGGTGTTTGATAAGCTTGGATGGACTGGTGAGGTGTTTGGTAAGCTTGGATGGACTGGCTCTTCTAGACCTATGAGTATCTGTGAACAGAAAGGGACTGATAGGTTGATGGGGGGCGGTTGGGGACTGGATAGACATAGCGGCCTTTCCAAAAAGGTTCATTCCAAAAGTCGGATTTCCAAAAAGGGGGTTTACATGTACAAGATACTGATGTTTTGTTGTTTGTTTGTTTGTTTGTTTGTTAGTACTGCTGAAGAGCAGGATTGATCTGAGCTGCACTGCAGATGTATGGGGTCCTTTGCGCCGGAGGCCCCCATCTCCATCTCCATCAGGGTCTCGAGGACAGCAAGCGTGCAAAGGAGTGAGGAGGGAATAAGCAAATGGGCTGGTGAACGACTAAATGAGAAAGGGAAGGGAGTGAGAGAGAGTGAGAACAAGAGGGAGAGCAGAAGAGCAAGCAAAGGAGAGACAGAGAGAGAGAGGGAGAGAGAGAGAGAGAGGGTGAGGGAAAAAGAGAGGGGGAAGAGAGAGAGGGGGAGAGGGAGAGAAAACGAGCAAACTTGAGAGAGGTCCCTTTTTTTGTCTAATCCCCTGTGCCCTGGACCTCTCTGCCCAAGTGCTTCTCGCTCGGTTTATTTATACCAGATTGGACCCAGCTGTTCAAGTCGTCAGCTAAAGATGGCTTCCAGATCCTGCAGGTCCTGACCCGCATGGTCCTGCACAAGCAGGTGGGCATGTTTACATCAGCAGTTTCGCTGGATGTCCTGTGTGCTTTGGCACCGTTGGGAAAATGCTGGCATGAGGTGATGGGGAAAACAGAGGAAGAGAGAAG
This sequence comes from Alosa pseudoharengus, assembly GCF_046254945.1. Classification (NCBI taxonomy): domain Eukaryota; kingdom Metazoa; phylum Chordata; class Actinopteri; order Clupeiformes; family Clupeidae; genus Alosa; species Alosa pseudoharengus. The sequence continues at coordinate 6,797,840 of NW_027468848.1, forward strand.
AGCACGTCACCTCCAAGGTCCTCTTTGGACGACACCAGGCGCGGAGAGCTGTTCCCAGGCTCGATTTTCAGAGAGAGCCTAAAGGAGAACCGGAGAGAACAGAGAGAGAGAGAGAGAGAGAGCACAGAGTCAGAGAACACATATCAAGAACACAGAGAGAAGACAGAGGGAGAGAACACACAAAGAGAGAGAGAGGGAGAGAGAAAGAGAGAGAGAGGGAGTCAGTAAGAACATATACAGAACATGTATAAAGAACACTGAGTCAGAAAGAACGTATAAAGATAGAGAGAAGGAGCCAACACGAGCCTTCAGTGCATGACAGCACATAGGACGGAAATGAGACAAGATATTAACAATACAATATGAATTGGTAGCATCAAGATATTAAAATGCAATAAATTGGTAGCATCAAGATTTTTACAATACAATAAGAATTGGTAGCATCAATATATTTACAATACAATATGAATTGGTAGCATCAATGAAGCTTTATTAAATCACACTTCTGATATGTGTTAACATGCATGATACCCCTCACACAAACGTATTAGCATACTCCAGCTGTTAGCATTACATCTATAAGACACATCTGAATATCAGCTGTTAGCATTACATCTATAAGACACATCTGAATATCAGCTGTTAGCATTACAGTCACACTAGGGCACATCTGAAAATCAGGTCTGACGGATAAATCATCCAGGTCGCAGTTTGGGCCGATCACTCACTGTTAGGTTATAGATAACAGATAGCCTATGTTGCCTGGGATATACTATGAGGGGAAAAAGCTGCCTCATTATTTTCCATTTGTCAGTGTGGGAGGATTTATATGCCTTTCTTTTCCACCGGTCCAATGTAAGGATACCCCCCCCCCACCCCCAACCCCCCTCCCCATCCACAGGAAAACAGCTGGAACAGTGGAGGGAGGGGGCTAGGAGGGAGGGGGGGGGGGGGGTGAGAGAAAAGACATTTCCTCTGCAGTCCTAATCTCAGCCATGCAGAGTGTCTGGGGGCAGATCAAATAACGCAAAACAGCAGAACCGGCATCTGATCTGATTAACATGTGCTCCGCACTGGACGGCCGCCTAACCAAACACAGCAAACAAAACGGACCTGCGGGACGCCCCGTCCAACGCTCGCGCGCACGCTCCAGAACCTAATTACGGTTTCAACACTACTGGCCCAACACACACATCAGCGTCTGCTGGGAGACAGCGGAGCTTCTTCACACTTCATTAGCACAGTTGTCAGCATAGCTCATCTGAGAGAGAGATAGATACAGTGAGAGAGATAGAGAGAGCGAGGGAGAGACAGAGAGAGAGAGAAAGAAAGAGAGCATGAGAGAGAGAGTGGTGAACATTCTCTTGACTTCAGTAGGAGAGAGAGAGAGAGAGAGAGACAGAGAAAGAGAGAGTGGCAAGCAATGAGCATGTTCCCTTGAATTCAGCAGAGGAGAGGGAAAGACAAAGAAAGAGAGAGAGAAAGAAAGAAAGAGTGAGAGAGAGAGAAAGAAAGAGAGAGTGAGAGAGAGATAGGTGAACAATGAACACATTCCCTTGACTCTAGTAGAGGAGAGGGAAAGGCCGGGCGCTCGCTGCCGATCAGAGACGGCGAGGGAGTAAAGTGTGTGTGATTGACAGCCAGTACTCATTCCAGACTTTCCACATAAGGAGCAGTCTGCTGTCAGTCCTTAAAGATGAGTGAAATGAAGTGCGTTTAAAGTGCGTTTAAAGAGCCTGATGACGGTATCAGGTAGCGAGAGAGTGAGGTGGAGGGGAAAGCCTGACTGCACACAACACAAGCACACACACACACACGCACAAACACACACACAAGCACGCATGCACACACACACACACACACACACACGTACACACATATACACACGTGCACACACACACACACACACACACACACACACTCACACTGGACCGGATCTGGTTGTTACATGCCAGCAGCTGCAGGACTGTGTGGGGAGTGTGTGGGGAGTGAGTGGTCCTCACGGCTCAAGGGCGACTGAGGAGATCAGGGGTGCTGCTGTGTTTTGGGGGGACTGGAGGGGTGGAGGGGTCTTACATGGTGCTTAGTGCTGAGGAAAGAGAGCATGCTGAAGCATGCTGTGGGGTGTTGGTTTGGAGGCTTGATGTGGTGAACAGGTAATCCCCCACTTTGCTCAGTGGTCACCCGTGGGGCAGCCGTGACCTACTGGTTAGCACTTCGGACCTGTAACCGGAGGGTTCGAACCCCGACCAGTAGGCACGGCTGAAGTGCCCTTGAGCAAGGCACCTAACCCCTCACTGCTCCCCGAGCGCCGCTGTTGTTTCAGGCAGCTCACTGCACCGGATTAGTGTGTGCTTCACCTCACTGTGTGTACACTGTGTGCTGTGTGTGTTTCACTAATTCACAGATTGGGATAAATGCAGAGACCAAATTTCCCTCACGGGATCAAAAGAGTATTTATACTTATACTTATATACTATATAATATATATATAACCCCGCTTTGCTCAGTGGTCACCCCTACATGGCATCATGTGTCGGGGGGTGCTGGTGACCCCTGGGGCCTGGGTTCCCCAGCTGGCGCCCTGAACAAGACCCAGACACTGACTTCATCCCTCTGAAGCTGACCGCACAACAGCCATGTGTCCGGTCCCCTGAGCCAACCCAGGAAGGGGAGGAGAGGAGAGGAGTGAGGGAGGAGAGTGAGGGAGAAGAGAGGAAAGGAGAGAGGAAGGGAAGGAGAGAGGGAAGGAAAGGAGAGAGGGAGGAGAGAGGAGTGAGGGAGGAGAGGAAAGGAGAGAGGGAGGAGAGGAGAGAGGAGGGAGAGGAGAGAGGAGAGGAGAGAGGGAAGGAAGGAAAGAGGAGTGATGAAGAGATGATCCTGAAGCCTACGTAGGTTACTTTACTCTCTTATGAACCTACATAGGTTACTTTACTCTCTTATGAACCGATGATCCTGAAGCCTACGTAGGTTACTTTACTTTCTTATGAACCGATGATCCTGAAGCCTACGTAGGTTACTTTACTCTCTTATGAACCTACGTAGGTTACTTTGCTCTCTTATGAACCGATGATCCTGAAGCCTACGTAGGTTACTTTACTCTCTTATGAACCTACGTAGGTTACTTTACTCTCTTATGAACCGATGATCCTGAAGCCTACGTAGGTTACTTTACTCTCTTATGAACCTACGTAAGTTACTTTACTCTCTTATGAACCGATGATTCTGAAGCCTACGTAGGTTACTTTACTCTCTTATGAACCGATGATCCTGAAGCCTACGTAGGTTACTTTACTCTTTTATGAACCTACGTAGGTTACTTTACTCTCTTATGAACCGATGATCCTGAAGCCTACATAGGTTACTTTACTCTCTTATGAACCGATGATCCTAAAGCCTACGTAGGTTACTTTACTCTCTTATGAACCTACGTAGGTTACTTTACTCTCTTATGAACCGATGATCCTGAAGCCTACATAGGTTACTTTACTCTCTTATGAACCGATGATCCTAAAGCCTACGTAGGTTACTTTACTCTCTGAACAGCACTGATTCTGAAGCCTACATAGGTTACATTACCCTCTGAAGAGCGATGATTCTGAAACCTACATAGGTTCCAATACTCTCTGAAGAGCCGATGATTCTGAAGCCTGCGTAGGTTACTTAACTCTCTGAACAGCAATGATTCTGAAACCTGCGTAGGTTACATTACTCTCTGAAGAGCCGATGATTCTGAAGCCTGCGTAGGTTACATTACTCACTGAAGAGCCGATGATTCTGAAGCCTGCGTAGGTTACATTACTCTCTGAAGAGCCGATGATTCTGAAGCCTGCGTAGGTTACATTACTCTCTGAAGAGCCGATGATTCTGAAGCCTGCGTAGGTTACATTACTCTCTGAAGAGCCGATGATTCTGAAGCCTGCGTAGGTTACATTACTCTCTGAAGAGCCGATGATTCTGA
>NW_027468848.1:6811800-6819300 GCF_046254945.1 Alosa pseudoharengus
GGTTGCCAACCCCGGGCTGCAACGAAACTTGGACCGTGAAGCATGAGGCTGCAATGAAGGTAAACAGCCCATCACTTCAAACACACACACAGGTCAGGAGCTCAAAGGGCTCTCTTGGGGAAACCGTGCTTCATGAGTGCTTTAGCATATGAGCTGCCTGTTTACCTACATGCACACACAGACGCACACACACACTCACATACACACAGCACAGCACACACACACACACGCACGCACAGACACACACACACACACTCACATACGTACAGCGCACACTCACATACGTACTGTACAGCACGCACACACACACACACACACACACACACACAGCACCAGTCACGGTCCACTCTGACCCTCGGGATGCACACCCTGTGGTGTGTGAGTGAATGTGTGTGTTGTGTGCGTATATGAGTGTATGAGGTGTATGTGTGTGTGTGTGTGTGTGTGTGTGTATGTCTGTGTGTATGTGTGTGTGTGTACGGGGTCAGGGCAGATAGCTTTGCGGCACCTCAGAGCTTAATGGATTGGTGTGGGAGCGCTCACTCTCCCTCACTCTCTGTCCCTCCTCCGTTTCCCACCCTGGTGGGTAATTGAAAGGCTGGGGTAACAGGCCGGGGTAAGAGGCATCAGGGGCCCCATCAATAGTGGGGGCAGGAGTGGGGCAGGGGCAGGGGCAGGACTCACTGCCTGAGGGCTCTGGAGACCTGGCCTCTCACACGATCCACATACACTCTGTTTCCTTTGGCCAATAATCTGGGACCAGAGATTTACAATCTCTACCTCTTTCTCTATTTCACAAACTATTGCCCACACACACCGACACACAAACACACACCAAACACTAACACACACACAGACACACATGCACGCACGTACACACACACAGACCAAACACTGACACACACACACACACACACACACAGAGACCAAACACTGACACACGCACACGCACACGCACACGCACACGCACACGCACACACACACACACACACACACACACAAACCCATTCTGAGACCAAGCCGAGATCCCGCTCACTGCTGCCTTCAGCAGAACACGTGGCGGTCTAGTTGTTGTGTACTGAAAGCTGTTTACTGCCTGAGAGCCTCTCTTGGTCAATGTGGGCCCAGTCATGGTCCTCTCTTGGTCAATGTGGGCCCAGTCATGGTCCTCTCTTGGTCAATGTGGGCCCAGTCATGGTCCTCTCTTGGTCAATGTGGGCCCAGTCATGGTCCAGGAGAAAAGCCCCAGTAAAGAGGGTCTGCCCAGGCAGAGCTGAAAGCAGCGAGCCTAAATCACTGGCCAGCCATTCTGCTCCACTTCATTCTGCAAAAGCCAGATGCTGTCCCTGGTTGATGTCTGTAATCAGCGTCCTGCTAACAGAATCGGGCTGGTCAGCCCAACGCTCTTGGTGCTGAATAGTGAGTGGTTGTTCACAGCTGGTTTCCAGTCTCAGCCCACGGTAGTGAAGGCGGGTCGTTAGGGGACAGTTAGAGGCGTGGAGGCGTGATTGGCGGGTCGGGACGTGAGTCAGGTGGCTGCCCGACACAGACTCTGTAATTAAACGGTCACTTGCACCTTGCTGGTCCGGCACTAAAGCCATAAAAGCCGCATGTGGTGGGTGATCCAGGAACAGTCTTAGAGTAAAGCTATAGTTTCATGCTATGTTACTTTTGTCCTTTAGAGTCTTAGTTTATTATTACAGTCTTAGAGTAAAGCTATAGTGTCATGCTATGTTACTTTTGTCCTTTAGAGTCTTAGTTTATTATTACAGTCTTAGAGTAAAGCTTTATTGTCATGCTATGTTACTTTTGTCCTTTTAGAGTCTTCAGGGACAGATCTTAAGGAGACTGCCGTGCAGTAAGGCACCCATAGAGCACTGGCCACTCAGCCTGTGTAAGGCACTGCTGAGGGCTTTTCTGCTGAATGCTTCTGTTATGTGCCTTCACCAAACAGAAACCCACAGCACATGTCTAAAGCACAAGCTCTCTGTTAAGCCACAAAGGCCGTATGCAGCTGATTCAGGAACAGGGGGAAAGAGGCTGCGCTGACTGCTGTACTGGGAGCGCTAAATCTCAGCCGTGTCCTTTCTGAACTGACGATCAGTGCAAGTAAACAAGGCATATATTTCACCAGACTTCAGCATTCAGGACTGAAAACAAATGAAGGCAGAGGAATGCAGCTTGAAGCAAACAAGCAACATGAGACCTCAACTGTTGAGTTTGCATGTTTTTCTACTGTTTACATTTCATAAAAACAACGGTATGAAAATGAAAACCCCCGCCATGCTTACCTTGTATACAATCTCCTATAAACCTTGCTCACAAACGTCAGTTACCTCTCTCCACATGAAATGCACACCATTTACAACCTCATAAATCCCACTTCGCCCTATGTGGCGTAACAACAAACTATCTGCTATTTGCTAAGGCTGATGGCCACCAAGAGCTGGAAACAACACAAAACCACCCAGGCATGCTGCAGTGCAGCCATACAAGAACAACACTATAGTGTATAGATACTGTTCATTTTAACCCTATAGCGTATAGGTAGCGTATAGATACTGTACATTTCAACACTATAGCGTATACTGTACATTTCAACCCTATAGCGTATAGATACTGTTCATTTCAACCCTATAGCGTATAGGTAGTGTATAGATACTGTTCATTTCAACCCTATAGCGTATAGGTAGCGTATAGATACTGTACATTTCAACACTATAGCGTATGCTGTACATTTCAACCCTATAGTGTATACCTGTAGGTACTGTACATTTCAACCCTATAGCGTATAGATACTGTACATATCAGACTCAGCTACTAGAGCCGGTGGAAACTCACTGGCACTAACGCCAGAGGAACCAGGAGACAGGATTGCAGAGAAGTGAAAACGGCATCACGGAGAAGATGAGAGAGGATGACGGAGAAGATGAGATGGCATCTACCAACACAGGTCCTTTATGTGGATTCTAATGGTCAAAGACAGGATTTTCTGTCACAGAGGAGGGAGATATGACCAGTCTACTCTTGTCAAAGGAGATATGACCACACTGCTCAAGTCACAGGTCCTGTGTGTGGCCGATGGACAAAGATATGACCGGTTTGTTTTAGCTTCAGGGTCAGGGATATGACCAATCGTCCCCTATCACAGGGTCAGAGATATGACCACACTGCTCTAGTCACAGGTCCTGTGTGTGGCTGATGGACAGAGATAAGACCACACTGCTCTCCTCACAGGTCCTGTGTGTGTGTCGCTGATGGACAGATACAAACAGTCTACACTGGCCCCAGATGCCCAGAGAGGTCACTCTACTCTGAGATCAGACCTGCAGATTGCTTGCCTGGATCATGGCTAGGGTGGCTTTGTTATTGCCTGCCCCTACTGACCTTAAATGACCTGCAGCGACCTTGATCAGGGTTAAATTATAGCAATGGGCACTGAAGGGTTAACATCCGTCTACTCTTTAGTGAGGCACAACAGAGGTCTTTTCTGCTGAAGGCTTTTGTTATGTGCCTACTCTAAACAGAATTGTATTAAGCAAAACGCTGCATAAACATTAATCCATCCATATGAGGATAATATCCCTTTCATATAAAACAAATCCATGCCCCTAGAAACTGTTAAAAGCCTCTTAAAACAGACCTGATTGTGAACAGATGCCATGTTAGAGGCAGCGCTCATCAGTGCCAAAGCACATGCAAACACAGAGCGAACAGGGGAACGGATCAGCGGCGGACTTGTAGAGTCCCCGACAACGTCTGCGGAGCGCTTTGGGGACACGGAGACAGGTGTGCAATAACAGAAACTAACAACAGGCCCTATTCATTCCTCACGGATTGGATAGTCATTGTGTGCGACGTGTAACCCAATGGAACATAACAGCAGAGGCCAATCCATTCATAATGCACACATTGTGAGGGCTTTGGTCGTCGGTGGGGTTGTGTTGCGATTGGTGAGGGAAAACCCTTAAAAAGCACGGGGAGTCCACAGAGACCCAACAGAACAAACAACCGGGAGAGCTAGTCTTGGCACCGAGCGAAAAATAATTACAAATAATGACATATTTGCCTAAAGTCGAGGCCTATTTCAGGAGGCAGGGGGTTTACGATGTTCTGGGATACACTGCACAAGAGTGGTACTTCCTGGAAGTGAGCAAGGCGCGGGCCGCAGGCCAGACGCAGAGTGCTCCCAGACCAGCTGCTGTAGGGGCTAGCGCAACGACGCTAACACGCCACTAACGCGCCACTAACACAAAACCATAACACCACTGCAACCGGCCCACATGTTCATGTTTGTCCGATAAATGCGTCATGTGGTCAAAAGAAAAGAAAACAGGCCGTGTTATTTTATTAGGGATTATTGAATTTAAAAAAGAGCTGAATTCCTGTCATGGGTACACACACGCAAGCTTAAGACAGAACAAGACGTTACAGTTTTCTATGAAAGCATGCTGATGATGGCCCAGGCGGAGTAAGGCTATCTAAAGCACAGTAGTAACGGAGTAAGGCTATCTAAGTAGCCCTTCAGACAGAGACAGAGAGAGAGAGAGAGAGAAAGAGAGAGAGATGCAGAGAGAGAGGACACTCTTGGCATTGGCTATTGTCCTCTAAAACCAGTGGCCATTCAGGGCAAAAGACATTTACACACTTTGTGGTTTGTGCGGCCTTCTCGTTCTCCTTGAAATAAATCCTGCTCGTATATTTAGCCTGCCACCATTTGGGTTTTTATAGCCATGCAGCCCGACCTGTCGCCGTGCCCCATTAACGATTCCAAGGGTTTCTGCCTTACATGGCCAAATTGGACGCTAATTCAGTGACCCCCGTATATATTAAGCTAAGGCAGGCCAATAAATTCATAGGTGTTGTATGCCTGACATCTCCATTTCATCGCTGAGTGAGATGAGCGATATTTTAACGCCGTGGTTCCTGCGCTAGATCCAAATGCGTAAGTGAAATGTGCGCGGCAGCAGTTTGGCCCAGTGCTGCCTGGAACCAGTGCTGGACACTCAAACGATGTTGTGTGTGGGCCAAGTAGGTTGTTGAGTATCGGTCCAAACATTGGGGACGACTGACCTGCACGTGGAAATGATCATAAACACACAAACACATCTCCTCTCTGAAGAGGGGACATCGATCTTGAAGGGAGCGCCTCTGTGACCGGCCGAAGAACGAATCCCTCCCCGGTAACGCTAAAGACACACTCGATGTCACGCCCGCGGCTTGGCTCACCACGTTTACAGCACTGAGCTCATAGCCCAGCGTGAGCATGACACACATTTACAAACCTCCAGTGAAACCAGAACCTGCAATCAAAAGTTGTTTGCTGGGAATCGCATCCCACTTGGCAAATCGAAACCCCAGCGAATGCTTGTCATTTCCAACAGCAAGACAGACCCTCTGACGGCACGCCAGACCAGGGCCATATCAGGGCCAGACTAGGGCCATATCAGAGCCAGATCAGAGCCAGATCAGTGCCAGATTAGAGCCAGATCAGAGCCAGAGCAGAGCCAGATAAGAGCCAGATTAGAGCCAGATCAGAGCCAGATCAAAGCCACATCAGAGCCAGATTAGAGCCAGATCAGAGCCATATCAGAGCCAGATCAGAGCCATAGCAGAGCCAGATCAGAGCCACATCAGAGCCAGATCAGAGCCATATCAGAGCCAGATCAGAGCCAGAACAGAGCCAGATCAGGCCTGGGCTGGCATCCACCACGGCCCACTTATGAGGACCACTCATAGCCGCGTGCCCCTACGGGTTTCCTGCGGGGGGGTGCATGTGGGGAATCTGAGGCATGCAGGGAAACCTAATCGCTGACCGCTGCAGAGATGCGAGACGATCGTCCTTCAGAGGTCAGGGAGTGGTGGCAAAGGGGTGCCAGGGCAGAACCTCGAAATAGACTCTGAATGCCTGGACTGGGAGGGACGGCAGTCGCTGTCCACTCTCTGGTAAGGTCAGTGGATTTGTGGAGGATGATGACACAGGATGCTATTTCTGTATGTGCGTTTGTCGTTCGTGAGCCTAAAACGAGTCCACTCAGAATTCTTCCAGAGAGCGTTAAAACATTGTGACTTTTAAGAGCGCTGAACTGAGAGCATAGCCTGTGACTCCAACGGTCCAGCAAAGCACTGCCAGGAATGGGGCCAATTTAAATGCACCACAGGGCAACGTCCAGTTACGGATGTATCATTTGATGGTCGCACATTTACGTTGGCCACTTGACATGTTTCCAGTCCAACGCCCGGACACAGTCCTGTCTGTGTGTGGAGAGCTGAAAGCGCTGAACACTGCAACGTCTGTGGCGAAAGGCTACCGGCGAAATTGCACAATACCCCTGACATACCGAACGCGTTAACGTTTGGCCAGACCCCGAGCTCTCATTAACACTTCTGAATAAGCCCTGACCATGCCGCGCCTAGAGGCTGCCACTGAGTGACCCTGCGTCAGCTGGGACCGGTCCAGTGACGTGGGCTCTGTGGCCGAGCCAGTCAGCGCCTCCAACGGCACCTCATTGGCCTGCAGTCAGCGCCTCCAACGGCACCTCATTGGCCTGCAGTGGGGGAGTGATGTGCCGCTGGGACGTGGGGCTGGGAGGGGTGTGATGTGCCGCTGGGACCGGGGGCTGGGAGGGGTGTCAATCACCAGAGCAGGCAGGAGCTCTGTAGTGGGGGAGTGATGTGCCGCGGGGACGTGGGGCTGGCAGGGGTGTGATGTGCCGCGGGGACGTGGGGGCTGGCAGGGGTGTCAATCACCAGAGCAGGCAGGAGCTCTGGCACTGCACCTGGACTCGGCCACAGCTGGTAATGAGCGGCTATCGTCAGACAGCTCTGACCAGCCTTGCGTCTCTGAGAAACACAGAAACAGCTCTGACCAAAGGTGTGTTCAAATTCGCATACATAGACAAACGTTTGCAAAAAGGTTTCTGTGAGGAGAGAGATGACAGGAAGTGAGCAGTAGAGAGATGATAGGAAGTGAGCAGGAGAGAGATGACAGGAAGTGAGCAGGAGAGAGATGAGAGGAAGTGAGCAGGAGAGAGATGACAGGAAGTGAGCAGGAGAGAGATGAGAGGAAGTGAGCAGGAGAGAGATGAAAGGAAGTGAGCAGGAGAGAGATGACAGGAAGTGAGCAGGAGAGAGATGACAGGAAGTGAGCAGGAGAGAGATGAAAGGAAGTGAGCAGGAGAGAGATGACAGGAAGTGAGCAGGAGAGAGATGAGAGGAAGTGAGCAGGAGAGAGATGACAGGAAGTGAGCAGGAGAGAGATGGCAAGAGGTTTCGGTAAATGACCTCGCTCCTTGGTCTCTGGGCAATGACCAGGCGTGCGTCTCTGAGACTACAAAACCACTCTACTAGTGCTGCGCCATGGCTCCCTCTCTGGACTCTAGAATCTCAGCACCAGACTGACCCAAACGCTCCGAGTGGACTCGAGTCAGGCCGGCCCGTTCTACTGCTCCGCATACTCATGCTGCCGGTTCTGTGTAATATTTCAAAGCAGCGTCATAA
>NW_027468848.1:6831800-6834300 GCF_046254945.1 Alosa pseudoharengus
GCAGCAGCCTATATGAAGCTACTGGTTTCATTAGTATAGCAGTAGCCTATCTGACGCTACTGGTCTCATTCTTATAGCAGTAGCCTATTTGAAGCTACTGGTCTCATGTGTATAGACGTAGCCTATCTGAGGCTGCCGGTTTTGACAGAGGACCGTAATTTAAATGCATGTTAGCAGTACAATAAGCTAACAGGCCTATGGAGCTCCATGTGTGTTAGCATAAGCTAACAGGCCTGTGGAGCTCCATGCGTGTTAGCAGCAGCATAAGCTAACAGGCCTGTGGAGCTCCATGCATGTTAGCAGCAGCATAAGCTAACAGGCCTGTGGAGCTCTATGCGTGTTAGCAGTAGCATAAGCTAACAGGCCTGTGGCGCTCTATGCGTGTTAGCAGTAGCATAAGCTAACAGGCTTGTGGCGCTCAATGTGTGTTAGCAGTAGCATAAGATAACAGGCCTGTGGACCTCCATGCGTGTTAGCAGCAGCATAAGGTAACAGGCCTGTGGAGCTCCATGTGTGTTAGCAGCAGCATAAGCTAACAGGCCTGTGGAGCTCCATGCGTGTTAGCAGTAGCATAAGCTAACAGGCCTGTGGCGCTCTATGCGTGTTAGCAGCAGCATAAGCTAACAGGCCTGTGGCGCTCTATGCGTGTTAGCAGTAGCATAAGCTAACAGGCCTGTGGCGCTCTATGCGTGTTAGCAGTAGCATAAGCTAACAGGCCTGTGGCGCTCAATGTGTGTTAGCAGCAGCATAAGCTAACAGGCCTGTGGCGCTCTATGCGTGTTAGCAGTAGCATAAGCTAACAGGCCTGTGGCGCTCTGTGCGTGTTAGCAGCAGCATAAGCTAACAGGCCTGTGGCGCTCTATGCGTGTTACGAAGCGGAATCACCTGCTGAGCTAAAACCCCCTGTGCCCCCTAGAACCCCTCCAGGACACCAGTCATAAAAGGCAGCAGACCTGAACCAAAGCACACACACCTCCTTCAACACACACACACGCATATGCACACACACACACACACACCACTGAAAATACACACCAGACCAAAGACACACATCACTAGATATTCATTCTCTCTGAATACACACGTCATACTGACCACACATCCCTTTCCGAAAACACACATCACTTTGAACACAAACCAGTCTCGTAACACACACACACGTCCTTAGCAATCAATGTGATGTATGTGTGTGTTTGTTTGTGTGTGTGTGCGTGTGTGTTTGTGCATTTATCAGTGGAGTAGTATTTATCATGAATGTTTCTGTTTGGAATGTGTGTGTGTGCGTGTGTGTGTGTGTGTCTGTGTCTGTGTGAGTGAGAGAGAGTAGTGGTGTTGACAGACAGCCCCCCCCCCCCACACACACACACACATTGTGGGCTTTTCCCCTGTAAGAGCATCTCTGTCAGGAAAGCCCTGAGGCCAGAGTGCTTCAAGAAAACACTCCCCAAACAGCTGCCTAATGTTTTCAGCCTCTGTCCCGACCCCTAATTATCCAGTGAAAGATGGCATCCTCCACACTCACTCCCATGTCTCTTGGAAACACACTCAGCTTGTCTCGTCAGGGTTACACTAATCTGCAGCCCTAATCTCAGGCTCATCATGCACACACACGCGCGCACACACACACACACGCTGTCTGGAATCCCATTATCATTCCTTAAGGATGGGTGTTGAAATGACTGACTGTTTATGTTATTTATTGATGTATTTCATCTGTGAGAGGCATCTATTCAGAAAGGCCCCAGCTCTGTTTTGTTGGATTCCTTTGCCGTGATGTATATGGGGTTGTGTGTAGCAAACACAGGTCTGGTTGATGTATGGCTCTGATGTGTTTGGAGGTAGACCTACAGCATCACAACTATGAACTTCAGCTGACTTGGTTTCCAGTGCTGTCATCGACAGCACATCTGTTAAGGAATAGATTTGCATCAGACAGCTGGCTGTGGTTTCTGACGACGTCCTCACATCACTGTGAGCGGGCGGATATTCAACAGGAGGTCACCATTTGTACCTGACAGATGCTGATCATGAAGCGTCTCTAAACTAAGAGTCCATGGAAACCCTCTATTGTTTCCCTCAGTGGAAGATCACTGGCAGGTCAGGACACACACACACACACACACACACACACACACACACACACACACACACACACACACAGGACATGCCGTGTGTGTTTCACAAGAGTGATGGTGAAAATAGAAGCGGAACTAATCCCTGTTTGCTGCATGCATGTAAAACGTATTAGGATTGTTACGAATGCTGTGATGACTTGGCGAAATGTGAGTGTTTTTCGTAGGGGAGCACAATGGTGATTTGTTCCTCTGTCGTCACTCGCTGGTTTATAGGTGAGCTCTGTAATTTCCCTCAGCCTGGTGCTTATGAGACTTCTGTGCTCTGGGATGCACTGACAATCTCTCAAAAAAACTTGACATGCCTTGCCATGACAGTCCAACTTTCCTTTCCGATACAAATACACATACACATACACACACACACA
>NW_027468848.1:6839300-6846800 GCF_046254945.1 Alosa pseudoharengus
TTCCGCCTACGGGATAATTAGAGGCTCATTCCTCAAGACTCCGGCCTCCTCTCACTCAAATGCCACGTTGCACCACCACCGACAGACCAAACTGACGGATCTTATCCTCTATTTCACACCTGATACACGTCAGGCCCCACACACACACACACAGATGTGAGGATCTGTTGCTACTGCTGATTGAACCATTTGAACTGAGCTTGAGAGGTGAAATGGAAATCAGGCCTCTCCACTCCACTCCACTCCACTCCACACACACACACACACACACACACACACACACACGCACATGTACACACACACACACACACACAGCAGACAGAGGCCATGTTAATCAGGCCACTCATCTCCACTCCACCTGACACAACCTGCATCTGAGCGCTGAGTACAGACTATCAAAACACTGGCGCTGGTTACAGCCTCCAGAGCGTGTAAGATGAGATCAAAACTCTGCCGCAGGTTACAGCCTACACTGCGTGTAAGAGGAGAGGACAGGGAGAGGAGAGGAGAGGAGAGGAGAAGAGAGGAGGGGAGAGGAGAAGAGAGGAGAGGAGGAGAGATGAGAAGAGAGGAGAGGAGGGGGGAAGAGATGAGAAGAGAGGAGGGGAGAGGAGAAGAGAGGAGAGGAGAAGAGAGGACAGGGAGAGAGGAGGAGAGGAGTGGAGAGGAGAGTGATCATTTTTTCCACAGCTGGAAACATGAGACACCCACGCATGATCAGACTATCAAAACAGATCACTGGCCTGCCATTGGGACTGCCAGTTGAGGTCAAAGCACACACACATACATACACCCACACAGGCACTCAAACACACACATCCACAATAGGCGCACACACACACACACACAAAACAAACACACACACACACAAACACACGTGTGCAATGGCCAGTGTTATGACAGCTTACTTATCCTGCTCATGTCACAGCTAAGGGGAGAGAGATGTGCTGGAAAATGGCTCCGGTCAGGTCCAATTACGCCGGCCTTTATCACAGGCGATAACGTAATCACTAGCACGCCGCAGAGGACCCACACACTCACGTTCTCCTCCGCAAAAGCCCCCCCTGCAGTCTCAGCACGCTGATAAATCGCGGAGTTGTGTATCTGCCTCAAGACACCAGATTTCTCTGATTGTGTGTGTGTGTGTGTGTGTGTGGTGCTGGTTACGTGCAGCTGGCGGAGAGAGAGGGGTGTGTTTGACTGGCCTGCACGTTCAACCCAGATTTGAGTGAGACTGGCAGGAGAGCAGAGTTAGAGACCGCTGAGGAAAATCCAGGTGTGAAAAGTTACCATCCCCCAACACACACACACACACACACAGAGAGACTCTTTTCTTCACAAACACATACTCTCTGTAACTCTCCTCCTCACTCACTCACACACACACACACACACACACACACTCTTTTCTTCACAAACACATACTCTCTGTAACTCTCCTCCTCACTCACTCACACACACTCTCACACACACACACACACACACACACACACACACACACACACCTGAGCTATTGTCTCTGACACCTCCCACAGAGATGGAGTGCATTCTTTCTAGACAGGTCAACTGAGGAGGAGACAATAGAGCTCACATGCTTCTACCTGCTGGAGGTTAATGGCCCAGATGTTAACATTCCCAGGGTACGACTGTTTAGTCTTTCCCACACACACACACTGAGGTGAGCTTAATGGGACATGTCTCCTCATTCACAACCACAGGCAGGATCTGTGCCCTCCATAATAAGTAAAGACGTCCTAAACAGACCTCCTAAAGCGACTTTCTCTAATCATACTCATCCAAAACCACATAAATGATCTACCTAATGATGGTGGCAGACTCCTGGTCTTACAGTACATGTGGACAGTATTAAAAAGACAAATAATACAAAACACACATTGGACCAATTAGTCCTAATTATATAAAACATAACAGGTTTCAACAGGAAGTTCCAGATCTCCAACACGGTTGTGGTGCCACAGGTGCCGGGTGTTCTCACAGGTGCTGGGTGTTCTGTTCTCACAGGTGCTGGGTGTTCTCACAGGTGCCGGGTGTTCTCACAGGTGCCGGGTGTTCTCACAGGTGCCGGGTGTTCTTGATGTGGTGGAGGGGCCTGGGCAGGGCTAGGTGTTCTCACAGGTGCTGGGTGTTCTTGATGTGGTGGAGGGGCCTGGGCAGGGCCACCCAGGTCTGCTGGCATCACCTGCCCAGAATAATGTGCAAACAGAGGCCAGATCCACTGCCATCTGGGCCCAGCACGCCAGAACCAATTAACACTTACAATACTTCACACACACACACACACACACACACACACACCTCCAAATACTTACATGCTTTATGAGGTGGCAAGGAAGAGGGGTTGTGTGTGTATGTGTGTGTGTGTGTGTGTGTGTGTGTGTGTGTGTGTGTGCGCGTTACAAACTGCAGCTTTTTCCATAAGAGCTGGGTTCTCTGCTCCCCACTGTTGCGTCATGTTCTGGTGGTCTTTGAAGTGGATCTCGGTTCTGTTGGACTGCGGTCACAGATCATTACTTCTGGATAGAAAACCACCAGGGGATGTGGTGTGTGTGTGTGGGGGGGGGGGGGGGGGGGGGTGTTATGGGGGGAGTCAGCAGGCTCTCACCATTAATCAAAGATGTTGTCTTGCACCAGTACCTCCGATGATGTCATCACCCACCATGTGCCCCCCAAGAGAGAGGAATTATTCTGCTTAACGAGTGCTTAATGACTGACACACACACACACACACACAGGCCCGCAGTATGCAGAGCTTTGTCAAATGGAGGTCTGACCGTTTGGGTGATTCAGATATGATGCTAACAAGCGGACATTATGCGGTCATATGTGTGAACGACTCACAAACATGTTCTTCGCTTCGTTCAGATATGCACTCATTTACATAATGTCCGTCTGAAATACTAAAAGGGGAGCAGTGTAAGAGCCGGCTAAGTTCGGAGTTCCAAATGTCCGGTTATGTTGTTCAGATATACGGCCCAACTGCTTGACATCCGCAGAACAGGCGGAGTTACACGTAGGACTGAAAGCAGCTATTGAGTTAAGCCAGAACGCAGCCCCACAAGCACAAAGCACATCACACTGGATGGACCCACACACATACTGTATATCATACTCAACACAAAGACAGAGTCACATAGCCTAGAAATCTAGACACGCCCCTAGCGGCAGCAAATTACATTTGCTGCCAGGGCTAGTCTAGCAACTCTCCGTTGGCTTGTGAGCTCCAGATCCCCAGACTTCGCCGGGCCAATGAAATCGTGTATAGAGTCGTTAGGTGGGCTTAACATAATGATTGATGGCAGAGTTGCAACGGTTTGGCTTGAATTCCCTGCTACTTGAAAACAAATAAGATGGACATTGCTGCTGGCGAACAGTGTGACACAAGTTAAGCTTTTATGAAGTTGGCAAACGTTTGAACTAGCCAACTAGCTCCGCTGGTGGGAAACGCATTGGACTCATAGCGCTGCCGCTGTCCTATTGCGAGCAGAGGGAATTTGAAAGACAACTGATTATCCCACCCCTCGGACTGAGCACTGCGAACGGTGAGTGTCCAGACCCTACATGTAAATGTGGGTCTGGCTCGCCAGGTTAAGAGTCACAGGCACACACACACACTCAGAGAGATGGTAGCACTTAGAGCCGTCTGCACCCTTCCACCTTTAGCCACAGAGACACCGGCATGCGCACACACACACACACACACACACAGAGACACACACACACACACACATCCACATCCTCCCTTTTTCTTTAGCCACAGAGACACTGGCACGCGCACACAAACAAGCTCAATCATACCCATACCCACACATAAACACACACACACTCACACACGATTGCGTCACAGCTTCCCCCGTCCTTAGTCCCTCAGGTCGTCCTGGAGGAGCCTCCACCCCTCGCTGTCAGGATCTATTCCGAACCATGAGCCAAACCTTCATCCTGTGCAGGATCTATTCCGAACGATGAGCTAAACTTTCATCCTGTGTGGGATTTCAACTTCACAAAACTGCTTCCAAGAAACTCCAACTTTGATCTTATCTCTTCAAATATCTAATATGTAAACATTGCATTACCTCATGTGCATCTGCTAAGTGTGTGTGTATGTGTGTGTGTGTTTGTTTGTGTGTGTGTGTGTGTGCGTGTGTCAGTATAACATAAGAGTGGAAAGATAAAAGTTGTGAGAAACTATCCCATCTGGATCTCACATTAATACATTATGGCCATTATGCCCCCCCCCCCCCCACACACACACACACACACACAGGCATCTCCTCAACATGATCACATGGAGCCTACGCCAGCAGTGACCTAATGCTGCGCTGGGCTAGACAGGACCGTGCTGGGATGGCTGGCCTCAAGAGGGGGGGGGGGCAATCTCTATCACACACTGGCGTCAAGGCGCAGGCCTGGGGGAGGAGGTGGGCATGGGGGAGGATGAGGAGGAGGTGGGCATGGGGGAGGAGGTGGGCATGGGGGAGGTGGGCATGGGGAGAGGAGGTGGGCATGGGGGAGGAGGTGGGCATGGGGGAGGATGAGGAGGAGGTGGGCATGGGGGAGGAGGTGGGCATGGGGGAGGATGAGGAGGAGGTGGGCATGGGGGAGGAGGTGGGCTCCGTAACGTCTCTGTCTGTGTTCACTACCACTCATCTCTGTCTGTGTCTGTCTGGGTTCTGGGGTTCTATGTTCTAAGTTCTGGGGTCTGGGTTTTGGGGTGGAGCCCATTTGATTGGCTCATTCAGATATACAGGCTGCATTTTCTCACATTTACTGGGCTGCCCTGCACCTGCTTCACATTAGAGAGGGAAAAAGAGGCAACCCACAGAGACACACACACACACACACACACACACACACACACACACAGAGCAACCTACAGCAAAAACTGTGTCTTTGTGTGTGTGTGTCTCTCTCTCTCTCTCTCTGTCTCTCTCTCTCACACACACACACAGACACACATAGACACACGTGCAGACACACACACACACACACACACACACACACACACACACACACACACACGGTCTCTCCATAGCGCAGAGATAAAGATGTGTACAATGATGTGGCTGATTCTCCATGCCTTCCGTCTCTCTCTGTAGGTTTACAAGCGCAGAAGTGAACATTCTGACACACATTTGGTGGCCATGCCGCAGGGGGCACGTGCGGAGCCGGTGCGGAGCCGGTGCAGAGCCGGGGCAGAGCTGGGGCGGAGCTGGTGCGGAGCCGGGGGCCGATGGTGTTGGATCAAAGACGGCTCTCTTGTGGAGGCTGCCTCGTAAAGCCGGCAGCAGCCAGCGCGCTCTGACATAGCGTGAGGTGTCGGAGCCGTAAAAGTGTCGGAGCCGCGCTTCACTGCTTCATTCTCAGAGTGTGTCTTCATTCTCTGACACACAGATGTGGGGGCAGATGTGAGTGTGTGTGTGTGTGTGTGTGTGAGAGAGAGTCTTAACTACAAACTCTTTTCTTAATTAGTGTTTCTTCCTATGTGTATATGAGTTGGAAGGATGTCTCTCTCTTTTTCTGTGTGTGTGTGTGTGTGTGTGTGTGTGTGTGACAACGTTTGTATCATTAATTCCTGTTGTTAGATTGGGCCTAAATGAGGGAAATCTTGCAGGATGTGATGCTCTGTAATTAAGCTGTTTATAGCTCCAAGATTTCTCAGCAGCCCTGGTAGCCATCTCGCAGATGTTTGTTTGTGTGTGTATGTGTGTGTGTATCTGTGGACACTAGGGGAGAGAGAGAAAGAGGGATGAGGGACAAATACTAGGGAAGGAGAGAGAGAGGGGGGTGAGGGAGAAAAAAATAGGGTAGAGAGAGAGAAAGAGAGGGATGAGGGAGAAACACTATGGGAGAGAGATGGAGAGAGAGAGAGAAAGACAATAATAGAGAGATATAAGAAAAGCAAGTAGAGAGAGATCCTAAATAAAAGCCGACAGGCAGAGACAGAGCCTAGGAGAGAGTTGGCAAGCATTAGACAGCATGAGAGGATCCTGAGGAAAGAGTGACAGCTTCCCCTGACCTTTTTCCTATGAGCTCATCGACCTTTGACCCCTGCCTCCGATACTGCTGGGAGATCTGAGAGCAGGAAGACCCTGAGTGTTCCGGCAGAGAGATGAACACCCACCATAAATCCCTCAGACGTCACTCTCTCTCTCTCACACACACACACACACACACACACACACACACACACACACACACACAAACACGACCACATACACAGAGAACCTCAAGAACACACAGTTACAAATTACCACAGATATATGCATACATTCACACTCACATACATACACACACACATACTCGTGTACACACACAGAGAAACTCTAGAATACACATATGCATGCATTTACCTACTTAAAGACAGACACACACAGAGATACTCTTATACACGTGCCAAAAGATATATGGCGGCACATACGTACGTACACACACACACACACCGCACACACCCTTTCCACACTAAACTTTACTGCCTCTCCATGGCACGGCAGATCAGGAGGCTGTGTGTGTTTATTTCCCAGCGCTGCTAGGTAATATATATGCCTTTCTGCTTCGCCTCTTAAACGCTGAAATATGTTCCAGTGGCTGGCTGCAGCCAAGGCAAGCACAAGTCCACACATACACACACACACACACACACACACACACACACACTCACACACACACACACACACACACATGTCTTCACCGTGCCCCACAAACTAACCATACAAGGGAGTGCAGATGCAAACAGAAGAGGAGCACAGAGGGAGCCAGGGGTCCTCAAATGGCTTTACCTGCAGGCATATCTGAGGACGCCTCCACCTGAGTAGGGACACAAAGCACCAGTGAGCCAGGTGTCCTCAGATGGCTTTACCTGCAGGCATATCTGAGGACGCCTCCACCTGAGTAGGGGCACAAAGCACCAGTGAGCCAGGGGTCCTCAGATGGCCACCTGAGAGGACACGGAGCCCAATTAAGCAGCCATGTCTAGCCGGCTCACAGCTGGCCTTCTTCCTCTCCGTCTTTAAATGGATGGAGCATCAGGGTGGTGCGTTGGTGGAGCATCAGGGTGGTGCGTTGGTGGAGCATCAGGGTGGTGCGGTGGTGGAGCATCAGGGTGGTGCGGTGGTGGAGCATCAGGGTGGTGCGTTGGTGGAGCATCAGGGTGGTGCGGTGGTGGAGCATCAGGGTGGTGCGTTGGTGGAGCATCAGGGTGGTGCGTTGGTGGAGAATCAGGGTGGTGCGGTGGTGGAGCATCAGGGTGGTGCGTTGGTGGAGCATCAGGGTGGTGCGGTGGTGGAGCATCAGGGTGGTGTGTTGGTGGAGCATCAGGGAGGTGCGCTGGTGGAGCATCAGGGTGGTGCGCTGGTGGAGCATCAGGGTGGAGCGTTGGTGGAGCATCAGGGTGGTGCGTTGTGTAAGCATCAGGGTAGTGCAGTGGTGGAGCTTCAGGGTGGAGCATCAGGGTGGTGTGTTGGTGGAGCATCAGGGTGGTGCGTT
>NW_027468848.1:6859300-6864300 GCF_046254945.1 Alosa pseudoharengus
CCTTTAAATGTTTGGTTTAGCACAGGGTGAAGGCCTTGGGCTGGGCTGGTTACATCAGACCAGGGTGTGTGTGTGTGTGTGTGTGTGTGTGTGCCTCTCACACAGATGTCTAATTAGGTCCTGTAATGGCTTTGAGACGGAGGGGGCAGCGAGGGGGGCTAGCCTGTCATAGACCTCATGGTGGACCTGGCTAATTGGCCTAATGGTCTCACACTTCGGTTGGACTCGGTGACACAGGGGCGATGGAAACCACAGCAACAGGGCCCGCACAGTCTCTTGTCACCTCAAGTATGTCTCAAATACGTCTCACATACATCTGAAATATTTCTCAAATACATCTCAAAAATGTCTCAGCAGGTCTCAAATACATCTCAAATATGTATCAAATACGTCTCAAATACATCTCAAATACACCTCAAATATGTCTCAAATACATCTCAAATATGTCTCAACTGCGTTTCAAATACAATGTAGACAGCAGAGGACACATACTAGTGTTAGGGCACTAGAGAAGGGTGCTGAGGACACTAGACATTGTTAGGGCACTTGCACTGAGGACACTAGACAGTGTTAGGGCACTAGAGAAGGGTGCTGAGGACACTAGACAGTGTTAGGGCACTAGAGCAGGACACTGAGAAGCTGCGCATCTCATCCTGGTCAGACAGGCCTCCCACAGTGAGTAGGGAGACATGGGAGTTTAGGTATCAACAAATCCGCAGGTTTACTAATCACACCTAGAGGAATGTGGGCAGACATTCAGTGTTGAGTGCAGATTGATTGCTCTGAAATGAAAAAAGCTTCAGGCGACACCCGACTCCGTGGAAAACACTCGAGGCGCCGTGACGACACTCATCCATCAGTATCGTTTCATCATCACACCTCGTCTCTCCTCATCATTTCATTCCCTCCGTCCATCTCAGAAGCCTGTCCTCCCCCTCTCCTCTCATCCCCCTCTTCTCTCATCCCCCTCTCTTCTCCTCTCCTCCCCCACTCCTCTCCTCCCCCTCTCCTCTCATCCCCCTCTCCTCTCCTCTCATCCCCCTCTCTTCTCCTCTCCTCCCCCTCTCCTCTCCTCCCCCACTCCTCTCCTCCCCCTCTCATCCCCCTCTCCTCTCCTCTCATCCCCCTCTCCTCTCCTCCCCCTCTCCTCTCCTCCCCCACTCCTCTCCTCCCCCTCTCCTCTCCTCCTGGCAGACGCAGCGGAGTTGGTGTGCACCACCCTGCAGCATGGGTCTGCTGACTGAGGAGTGCACTTATCAGTGGAAACTCTGAGGAATCCCTGCAGGCGATACTGCTGCACACACACACACACACACACACACACACACACACACGGACACCTGCGCTCAACAGAAACTAAGCCAGGGGTGTCAACATATCTGAAATGCTATGGATGAGGCAATGTCAGTGTGCTCTACACACACACACACACACACACACACACACACGCACGTGTTTAATACTGTAGGTGAGGCAACCTTAGCTGACTTCATCAGGATGTTCACAGCAGAGACACGAATGATAGGGAGCCAGAATCCTTCACACACACACACACACACACACACACACACACACACACACACACACACACACACACACACACACACACACACACACACACACACACACACACACTCAGGACCTTCACGGCAGACACACAGGGAGGACAGGGAGAAATTAGAGCAGGACTCTTTCCACCAGAACACAGATTCCAAGTGGATGCAGTCAGAGTGTCCGCTTCCACACAGGGTGACCCTGAATGGACCTCAGGTCCGGACGGGGTCTGGCCCACCTCCACACGGCCTACTTCTGTTGCACAACAAACGCTTTTATTCAATTGGTATAAAGTACCTTCAGCAGGGGAGCGTTGAACATTCTAACAGAAACTTCTGTTCCGCAACAATGTAAGGTTCTAAAATTCCATGTTGAATTTAATGAACCCAGGTATTCTTTAGAACATTCAATTTCCCACATTTGGAATTTCCGGAAGAGACATCCGGAAATGTGCACTACAACGTTTATCAAACAGCAGTTCAAACATTGCACATGAGTTATTGAGAAACTCTGTGGATGGACGGGATGGACATACTGTATTCGTTGGCTACTAAGATAACCAAGACCAAGACTGGTCAATGCGGTCAGATCACAAGACTGAAGGTTGAAGAGATGATAATGTGTCAGATCGTACATGATTTTAACCCACCTCTCTTTCCCTCTCCTCCCTCTCTCCTTTCCTTCCATCTCATCACTCTCTCCTCTCTTTCCATCTCATCCCTCTCTCCTTCCCTCTTTCCCTTACCTCCCTCTCTCCTTCCCTCTTTTCTTCTCATCCCTCTCTCTTTCTCTCTTATCCCTCTTTCCTTCTCTCCTTCTCATCTCTCTCTCCTTCCCTCTTTCCCTCTCATCTCTATCCTTCTCTTTTTCATCCCTCTCTCCTTCTCTCTTTCCATCTCATCCCTCTCTCCTTCCCTCTTTCCCCCTCATCCCTCTCTCCTTCCCTCTTTCCCTCTCATCTCTATCCTTCTGTCTCTCATCCCTCCCTCCTTCCCTCTTTCCCTCTCATCTCTATCCTTCTCTCTCTCATCCCTCTCTCCTTCCCTCTCATCCCTCTCTCCTTCTCTCTCTCTTGTTCTCCCCAGCAGGTTATAAGGTGCTTGTGAGAGTGAGACCGTGAGGCCGTGTGTGTGTGTGGCCATGGCTTTCCCCGCTGTGCTGATGTCACTACTGCTGCTGTGCAGCCGGACAGCCCAGGGGTCGGAGGTCAACCAGGGGGCGCAGGAGTTCGACAGCAGCGAGGGACCGGAGGCCGAGTTCCTGTCAGCTGCCGGTCGCGTTCGGCGCGCGCCGCCAGACACCACCGCCGCCGCGTCCGAGAAGTGCTCGTACACGTTCATCGTGCCGCAGCGCAAGGTGACCGGGGCCATCTGTGTGAACTCGCGCGAGCCGGACGCGTCAGCGGGCGTCGTGGGGGCGCGCGTGCACAAGCAGGAGCTGGAGACACTCAACGGCGAGCTGCACAAGCAGAAGCGCCAGATCGAGACGCTGCAGCAGCTGGTGGAGGTGGATGGCGGCGTGGTCAACGAGGTCAAGCTGCTGCGCAAGGAGAGCCGCAACATGAACTCGCGCGTCACGCAGCTCTACATGCAGCTGCTGCACGAGATCATCCGCAAGCGCGACAACGCGCTCGAGCTCTCGCAGCTGGAGAACCGCATCCTCAACCAGACGTCCGAGATGCTGCAGCTGACCACTCGCTACAAGGACCTGGAGCACAAGTACCAGCACCTGGCCTCGCTGGCCAACAACCAATCGGCGCTCATCGCCCGGCTGGAGGAGCAGTGCCAGCCTCAGCGCGGTCGTCCGGTGGTGCCCGCCGTGCGTCCGATGCCCCGATCGCAGCCTCAGCCGCCACCGCAGACCCCGCCCCAGCAGCCGGCCTCGCCGCCCGTCAACAAGCCCTACCAGCCGCCCACGTACGGCCGCAACAACCAGATCACCAACGAGATCCAGAGTGACCAGAACTCCAAGGTGCCGCCGCCGCTACCCACGATGCCCAGCGGCACGCACAGTCCGTCCACCACCGACAAGCCCTCAGGTGAGTCGCCACGGAGACACGCACTATTGGGGTCGGAACCCAACGAAGCACACATAGAACCCATCAGAACAGAATTCCACAGGCCCGTCCAGCTAGATACAGAACCTTCAAATCAGCAGTGGGCAGCAATGAACACAAGGGTGCTTACTGAGATAGGTGTGTGTTTGTGTGTTTGTGTGATTTGTGCATTCAGAGGTGTTTGCTGATAGCTTTGAGAGTGTGTGTGTGTGTGTATTTTTGTTGGAAGGCTTCAGGTTTGTTTGCTGAAAGCTCTGTGTACATAATGTGGTGTGCCAGCCTTCAGCTGTGTTTGCCAAGGTGTGTGTGTGTGTGTGTGTGTGTTTGTACAAACATTGTTTGTTTATGGTTGTTGTTACTGTTGCTTAAAGCTCAACATGCTTGAAGTTGCTGAGGTGTTTGTTCCACTCAGTTTCTTGCTTGTGAAATCAAATCTGATGTTATCCAGTCGTCCCCATTGAAGTGGAAACTTACACAGTCACTGAATCATAGAAAGCAGCCCACAGAGGTTATTACAAACGCAACAAGCCGTTACTGCGTCCCTTATCCTGGCCCTCTACACACACACACGGAGCTTTAACGTTACTGCGTCCTTTATCTGGGCCCTCTACACACACACACGGAGCATTAACGTTACTGCGTCCCTTATCCTGGCCAGCTACACACACACGGAGCATTAACGTTACTGCGTCCTTTATCTGGGCCCATTACACACACACACGGAGCATTAACGTTACTGCGTCCTTCAGCTGGGCCAGCATCTCACACACAGGCAGCTGATTACAGGCGCTCAGCCATAGGCAGCATCGCATTACCCTGAGAGCTGAGACTTGGGTCTGACCAGCACACTGAGTCTGAGTCCAGTGATCCAACCTGAGCTAGAGTTCTACTCCAGTGCATGCTGTTACTCGCATCACACAGAAATGAGTGAGTGTGAGTGTGCTGTGCGTCTGTTGGTTTAAACCCAGCTCTGTGTGTGTGTGTGTGTGTGTGTGTGTGTGTGTGTGCGTGCGTGTCTGTGAACTGTGTGTCTGTGTTGGTCTAAGCTCTATTAGTCTCTATGAGTCTGTGTGTGGTTCTGTGTGTATGTGTGTACACATACACACAGACCAGGGGTGCATTTCCCAAAACCATAGTAGGTAACCTGTTAGCAACTTAGTTGGTTGGCAATGGGAACAAAGATGCTAACTTAGTTAGCAATTATGGTTTTGGAAAACGAGCCCCAGGGCCACATCAGAGCCAGATGAGCTGCTGTGTTGGCGTGTGCTTGATGAGTCTACGCTTATTGGTTGGAGATAACTTTACTGGCGCACAAACACACACACACACACACAGACACACACACAAACACACACAATTCAGGTGCTTGGCTTCTGAGGTTGCCTAGAGT
>NW_027468848.1:6866800-6869300 GCF_046254945.1 Alosa pseudoharengus
TACTTTTATTTGAATTTCATTTCATATGAACACTATAATTGGTATACTCAAACAACAGCAAACCTGGAGAGAGTTCCACCCCTGTCGAATGTTTAGACACGTTTCAGTCATTCCCCGATGAAACGGTAAAGAAATGCTGACTAGGACTTTAGACACGTTTCAGTTCTTACGATCTGAAGCCATATGAAGATGCTGACTAGGGCTTTTAGGCTCAGGGGGTGAGGAGGGAGAGGGAGACATCTAGGAGAAATAAAACTGCCATAAAACTCGCCTGGACTTCATCCAGA
The DNA here is from genome assembly GCF_046254945.1 of Alosa pseudoharengus. Classification (NCBI taxonomy): domain Eukaryota; kingdom Metazoa; phylum Chordata; class Actinopteri; order Clupeiformes; family Clupeidae; genus Alosa; species Alosa pseudoharengus. The sequence goes on from NW_027468848.1 coordinate 6,867,088, forward strand.
GGCGTAAAATCAGTGTTCGAAAACAGACACACTCAGACAGGAAACCCTAAACTGAACACACCGTTAAAATGGCAGGGAGTCGGTAGTTTAGGGCAGGGAGTTTAGGAATGCAACTTCACCGCAAAAATCATTACTTAATTGTAGCCTGTAACTTGAGTGAGGATGACATCTTTCTCTGGATAGGTTCTGTGAAATGACTTGCCATTGGTGCTTCTGGGTGGGGGAGGGGGTGGGGGAGGGGGGGGGGGGTGGGTTCTAAGAGGCTGTGATCTCAGAGGGAATCTAAGGATCTGTGATCTAAGTGGGCTGATCTAAGAGGTTATGATGTTCCCAAGATATTCAGATCTTTTCTAAAGACATTTGGCTCTCATCTTCGTAGGCAAAAAACACACAATGATTTCATTCCTACTAGTGCTGTCAGTTAAACGCGTTATTAACGGCGTTAACGTAAACCAATTTTAACGGCGTCAATTTTTTTATCGCGAGATTAACGTTCTTTTTGGTCACAAACTGTTGCAACAACTAGTAACGTTAGAACAACTACAACACCACACTGGATCTAGCTAGACCGTGCTGCATGTATACGCCCCATTTTAGGGGAAAGGGAGCTGTTTGGATAATGGAAACCTATGCTGCATAGAAGTGGGGAGCGACAAGGGGTTATACTTACTAAATCTTGAAACAAACGTGAATAAAAGGCACAAAATAAGGTTGGTGTAAGAGTTATCTGTGTGTTTATGGGATTAATGTGACCATTATGTTCCTAATTTTTGCTCTTTCCAGTTTAGCCTACTAACAGGAGTGTCACGAATGTAGGCACAGTCAGCTGACTATAACTAAGTTCGGCAAGCTTAACTTTACATGTCATAACATCAACTAAACATAAGTCACACATTCATTCTATCACTTGTAATATGAACGTAGCCTTTTTCCTACAACTACAGTAGGTGAGATAATTGGCTATGCCTGTTATAGCCTACTGAAGTTCCACAGTTAGCTAGCTAGCAAGCTAACCGTTTTACATGGGATATGGTAAGTGTAGCTAGTACGTGCTGAATGGGTTGTAATGTAGCCTACATCGTTTCGACATGAGTAAGTTACATAGCCTACACAATTTTTATAACTGCCGTGTTAGTAAAATTATTAAATGGCCTGTAATGAATAACTAGATGTAACGTCAAGGTGTGATTAGGCTATCTGTCTTTCCCATTAGAATCAATGATATATGTATGTTAACTTGTTTTCCGCTAAAATGGGGTGTGAATGATGCAGATTAAATGTAGCCTTTTATGATGAGGCGCCTTTAGTAGGCCTAGGCTACGTAAAGGCATGCTGCACACTGTTTAGGCGTACAATAAACAGCAACGCAGTTCTGAACTCCCGGTCAGCTGAATGGTGTTTTAAATTGCTGTGGACACCGATGCCGACATGAGTGCGATGCACTCTGCTTTCGACATTCATTTACTGTACATTAGATTCCATTCTTTTCCATACAACTCTGCACACCAGCATCGCACTTTGCCGCCGTGTAAATCACGATTCAGTTATATTTGGTCGACGCCGCTCCATAAAATCCATTGTTCATCCAGTGTTTGCGTGTTTAAAACTTCAGCGCTGATGTGTGTGGCAAGTGACAGTGCACCATGGACTGTAGGCCTATAAAATGGCAGTGCATTTGAAATAATCAAATAGACCTACGTCTTAAAGTTAAGTTAATGAAGTAACTTGCTTTGCTTTCATTTTAATCCTAATCAAGATACACAATAATTGCTTTATATTGTTAACATGGACTCCTGGAAAGTTCAGAAAATGCAAAATAATAGAATTTTAATCATGTGATAAAATATGTGATTAATCGTGATTACTGTAACTATAGGAATTCAGCGATTAATCGTGATTAAAATTTTTAATCGTTTGACAGCACTAATTCCTACATCACATGGTTTGAAGGCAGAGATTAAGACATTAAGCTTACACAGAAACCCGTACCTTTGCTCTCTGAGCTAATCTGTGGGTCTGTCAGGCGATTGGTAAGTTGTTCTGAGGGATGAGGGTGTTGTGTGTGTTGTGTGTGTTGTGTGGTGTGTGTGTAAGTTGTTCTGGGATCAGTGTGTTGTGTGTGGGTCTGTCAGGCGATGAGTAAGTTGTCCGGAGGGGATCAGTGTGTTGTGTGTGGTGTGTGTGTAAGTTGTCTGGGGGGATCAGTCAGTTGT
>NW_027468848.1:6876800-6891800 GCF_046254945.1 Alosa pseudoharengus
GGCAAGGCACTGCAGAGTGGCAGGCAAGCCTACAACAGTCGGGTTGCATAGGCTACACATAGTTACAAATAGCTTTAAAATTGAATTTTAACATCAAATATTGACCGGGATGCCGACCAATTGTGTAGGCCCTAACAGTTGGTTTTACAATAAGAAGCAAAAAGGCGACAAACGACCGTTTAGCCTACCTATCCTCATGGTTGTGGAGGAGGATCGTTAGCAGCTGTGAAGTCTTTTATTCTCAAGATGGCCTAATGGTGTAGCCTAGGCCAGTGGTTTTCAAAGTGGGGGCCGGGGCCCCCTGGGAGACCTCAGCAAGTTGGAGGGAAAAATAAAAGCAAGAAATAAATACATTTGAAACATTTAAAATATACTATGAGGGTTGTTATACAATGCCATTATAAAAATGTGACGCATATCTGAACATATTTCCCATGATAATGACTGGGAATAATAGTAGAGTGATGGCTCTCATATATCCAAAAATGAATTGCCAGATAGGCTATGAAGGGAAAAAGTGCAGCATTTTAAACATGGCAAGAATATTTTTACCGGAACAGTTTTGTCTCGTGAAATTCGTGCTTGTGGACATCAATCACCTATCTCCTGTCCTTCTATTTCAAGTTATCATGAGTGTCATTTGATTATAATCACAACAAATGTTAATAAATGAAAACAGAATAGGCTTATGTGCTATAGCCTAAAGGTCATTTAGGCTAACTCCCGTATGTAAAAATAAACTGATTTGATCCTATGCATTGTTTAGCGATCATACACAACTTAACACAGCAACCTCAAACACCACTGTTGAACCTAGGCTACTGCTTCAGTCATGTAAGAATAGCAGTTTATGAATTATCTTTACCCGTTTAATCAAGTCCACGTGACCAAAATAACAGCATAGTGCTATTTACTGTAAAGGCTGAGCTAGCATAACAGCCTAATATAGCAATGGATAACTAATAAAAAGTCTCATACAATTAAATAACTTTATCACTCACATTCTGAGTTTTTCTGGGTGGTTATATATCCATGCAGATCGTCTTCGAATAAGCCATCAATGTTATGTTATAATATGTTACAGGATTCATGACTTTAACGCCATTGATGTTACATGATGCTGACTGATGCTGGCTATAACTGTAGGCTACCGTTTAACGTCTGCTGAGTCTACATGCCTACCAAAACCTGTCGCTGTTCAGTTGAAGTTGAATGATCAAATATTGTTTGATTTTGTGTTAACTTTCAGAGGGAAGACGTTCCTTTCTGGCCACATTTCACAGCTTCTAAGAAAGTCTATCGTCTTTGTGTAAACCGAGTTTTGAGCAGAGAAAAAAAAGTTAGGCTACCATTAGGCTACATGCAGGTTCTCGTTATCGATACAGATCAATGCACCAAATCAGGGCGATTTTAGCGAAATAACGTTCCTGTGACATGCTATCAAATATTGAACGATGGGATAACGTTTCATCATCACCTTTATTGATGCCTGAAATGTTGACATTGCTGAAATACAGAGGTGTAGCCTACTGAGAGGCAGCTGCAGACAACGATGTTCAATGGGTTCAACTTGTCCCTTGCCTACCAGCTGGATGTAAACAAAGCTATAGAACCTAGAATACGTCACATGAAAAACGTTAATAGTGTTTAGATATTGAAATGCTTCCTAAAAATGCACATAGACACACACACACACACACACACACAGACACACACACAGACTCTCTCCTCACACTCTCTAAAGTGTTTAGATATTGAAATGCTTCCTAAAAATGCACATAGACACAGGACATTGTATCCGGTGAAACATAATAGCCTTTCATAGCTTCTGAGCTGTACTAGTATCTGTTTATTCTTGCCACAGAAAATAAATTCATTATTTATTTCAGGGATCACTAACAAACAGTGCATTTCTTAAAAAGGTAAACTTCTACTTAAGAACACACCTGCACATAGGCCTGAAATAATAATTCTGAAATGTCATTACATAATATAATCTGTTTTACATGACCAGAATATCATCTTTTTCATCAAACACAGGAATATAAACTGGTTTGAAATAGGACTGTTCCCAGTTTACAGAAAGGGAACATTTCGTGTAAGGACAGAGTTCTTTAGGCATATAAAGGGAACGTGTGGTGCTAGCACGAGCTAGCATGAGCTAGGCTAGGCACGAGCTAGGCTCCTTGTATAGAAGATGGGAGTGTCGTACGACCTGATTTGAGGATGGCAACATCTGTCAGTGCCAGTCCGTCTGTATGGGCACAGAGTATTTTAGGACGTCCAGTCAGAGACAAACACAGCAACCTTATAACCGGATCAATAGAACAGCAGTGCAACAGTCTAAGGCGGGGATCACATTAGCCAGCGGCAAGCGGCAGGTTTCCTATTGTTCTGTATGGTTCAGCAGCGGAACGGTGGCAACGCTGGCGTAACGCTAGCGTTGAAGAAGCTGAGCGTTGAACTTGGTTCAACTTTCAAAGCGCAGCGCGAGCGTATTCAAGGCAAACCGTTTGTGTTACCGTAGGAACACATGGTCTTATTATGGTCTGAGCGTTGCGTTACGCTTGCCGTTGCCGCTGCCTAATGTGATTCTCGCCGAAGTGGGTTGAACAGTTCATTTCCGAACATTGTTCTAGCACGATGACATTGACCCATACCAGGTCTCCCATGCCTTGGCCTCCTGCAAGTGTCCTGGGCAGCAGAGACTCATCACCTGCGTCTGCTCCACAGCGATGGACTCGATATGACTGCACATGTCTCCACGTTGCCATCACACGAAGCACCGATAATGTGTTTCTGTCTGTACATAGAAAATTGATATTGTTGAAGATTATTTGTAAAGTACTGTAACTATCATGCCCTGTAATACGTGGAGGCAATTAAAATGTACAGCCTTTGTGTGAGCTTTTGTCTGTCAGCCTTTGTCTGTCCTTATTCACAATCATGAGTGTGTGTGTGCGTGTGTGTGTGTGTGTGTGTGTATGTGTGAGAGAGAGAGAGAGCTAATAATAGTTACTGTATGGTGTGTGTGTGTTTGTGTGTGCTGATAGTTATGGTGTGTGGGTAGTGGAATACATATTACAGTAGAGACCACTGAGGCAAACTATGAGGCTCCACAGGGGCCCGGCAGACTGCAGTAACTCACACACACACACACACACACACACACACACACACAAAAACCCTAAAGAGTGAAATCCCAGAGATTCAGCTGAGCCACTGACTTGTAGAGAGAGAGAGAGAGAGAGAGTGAGATGGAGAGGGTGATGAAGGAAAGAGAGAGAGACAGAGAGAGACAGACAGAGATGGAGAGGGTGATGAAGGAAAGAGAGAGAAAGAGAGATGGAGAGGGTGATGAAGGAAAAAAGAGGGAGAGATAATGGAGTGGAAAGAGAGATCCTATGGTGAGATGAAATGCTGTAAAACCAAATGCTAATCCCACAAGGCAAATGAGAGATGAGAAAGACATGCAAGTGAGTGATTGTGTGCATGTGTGTGTGTTTGAGTGTGCATGTGTGTGTATGTCTGTGTGTGTACTGTATATGTGTGTGTGTGTGTGTGTGTGTGTGTGTGTGTGTGTGTGTGTGTGTGTGTGTGTGTGTGTTCGAGTGTACATGTGTGTGTCTTCGTGTGCGTATGTGTGTGTGTGTCTGTGTGTGTGTGTGTGTGTATGTCTGTGTGTGTGTGTCTGTGTGTGTGTGTGTGTGTGTGTGTGTCTTCTCCCCTGTCATCTGGTCCGCACCAGTGTGTTTACCCTGTTCTGAGTTAACTCCTCTGATGCGTTTACACAGCCCGATCCGTCCCAAACGTCCTCCTGCAACAACCCTGTGAAACATGCCCGACCCGTGCGGATCACTACCAGACCCGGCCATCAGCGGTCCGGCCCAGTGAGGATGTGCAGGGCTGCCCCTGTCAGGGCCACTTACGCCCAACGCAACTCACACACACAGACACACACACACACACACACACACACACGGCACGCAAACGGAGTGAGAACAAAGACAGCGGATTTAGTTTAACATGAGGGGAGAGGGGAGGGATACACAGAATGGAGAGCTGAAGTGTGTGGACAGAAGAATTTAGAATGGGGAGAATGGGTTTAGAGGTGAAATAAGACTGGCACACGTACAGTAGTGCTAGCGCTTTGAGTGGGGAGAATGGGTTTAGGGTTATGCATGAGAGGAATGTGTTTAGCGTTTAGCATAAGGAGAATGGGTTTAGCATTTAGCATAAGGAGAATGGGTTTAGCGTTTAGCATAAGGAGAATGGGTTTAGCGTTTAGCATAAGGAGAATGGGTTTATAAGGAGAATGGGGTTAGCGTTTAGCATAAGGAGAATGGGTTTAGCGTTTAGAGAATGGGGTTAGCGTTTAGCATAAGGAGAATGGATTTAGCGTTTAGCATAAGGAGAATGGGTTTAGCGTTTAGCATAAGGAGAATGGGTTTAGCGTTTAGCATAAGGAGAATGTGTTTAGCATTTAGCATAAGGAGAATGTGTTTATAAGGAGAATGTGTTTAGCGTTTAGCATAAGGAGAATGTGTTTAGCGTTTAGCATAAGGAGAATGTGTTTAGCGTTTAGCATAAGGAAAATGGGGTTAGAAGCAGAGGGAGAGAGGCGGTAGAGCTTCCTTTAGATGGGTGAAATAGTTTTACCTGAGTGAACATGTTTCTAGCACACACACACACACACACATACAGTACACACACACGCACACGCGCGCGCACGCACACACACACACACGCACACGCGCGTGCGCACACACACACACACACACACACACACACACACACACACACACACACACACAGAGCACCTGATGAGAGAGTGGAGCCTAATTAGCACAAACAGAATAAGCAAGATGAGCAGATCCTGTTTCTCATCAGGGCTTTAGCCTTCAGGATAAATGAGCCCCAGGCCTCCTCACTTCCCCATACTTCACTCTGAGGATGACAGGCAGACTAACGAGAAGAGATAGAGAAAGAGAGAGAGAGAGGGAGAGAGAGGGGGAAAGAGAGAGAGACCTCACTCTGAACACAACAGACTGTTGAGAGAGGGAGAGAGCAATGGCTTTAGGAGGAGGAGGAGGAAGGCATCCATCTCCACTCGGCTCATCCTGCCAACAGGGAGATCTCGGGAGACTAATATAGCCCTAAATCAGCTCCTGCTGCTCCCAATGCTGCTGCTGGGGAGATACACACACCGCTCTCTACACAACACTGATCAGTCTGTCTGGGAGATACACACACAGCTCTCTTTACACAACACTGACCAGTCTGTCTGGGAGATACACACACAGCTCTCTACACAACACTGACCGGTCTGTCTGGGAGATACACACACAGCTCTCTACACAACACTGACCAGTCTGTCTGGGAGATACACACACAGCTCTCTACACAACACTGACCAGTCTGTCTGGGAGACACACACACCGCTCCCTACACTGATCAGTCTGTCTGGGAGACACACACACCGCTCCCTACACAACACTGACCAGCCTGTCTCGGAGGGAGATGGAGAGGGAGAAGGATGGAGAGAGGGAGACAGGGAGAGAGAGAATAAAATACAGTATACACTGAAAACATGAACATGGCAAATCAAAAATCATAATCTTTCCAAATAGATCCAGGTGGCATGGAACCTAGTCAAACTTTAAATTAAATAGCACAATCATTCAACACACACATAAGTGTTCTACAGTTTAACTATAAATTAGTTAAAATATAAAGCCATACAAAATTAAGGAAACAAGGTCACATGAAACACACACATTTGCAAAACCATCCACCAAAAGTGCACAGATCAACTCCAGACAACACACAACTAGAGCAGAATTAGGTCAATTTTCACTACTGAGGATCCAAATAAGAGCGGTCACATTTTATAATCATTTAAAGTCCATTGGCCCAAACTCAGCAGAAGACTGAAGCGTATTCTGAACCTCAGTTATGCCACAGGGAAAATATAACCCAGAAAAGCCCTCGGACAATATGCTCGGAAATATAACCCAGAAAAGCCCTCGGACAATACGCTCGAAAGAAACTACAAAACAGGAAAGAAAAATATGGATCACTGGATAAATACTATCAAAACCAAAGCAATAATGTGAAATGTGCCGGACTCTGAAAAGAGATTATGAAGTGGTCTTCAGAGCCTCTACACACCCATGCAAAAGTTGAGTGTTATAGAGGTCATGTATCAAGTATTGGCACCCCTATGTTAAATTCCCATAGAGGCAGGCAGATTTTTATTTTTAAAGGCCAGTTATTTCATGGATCCAGGATACTATGCATCCTGATAAAGTTCCCTTGGCCTTTGGAATTAAAATAGCCCCACATCATCACATACCCTTCACCATACCTAGATATTGGCATGAGGTACTTTCCATAAGATCATCTCTCAATGCAAATCAAACCAGCTATTATGCTAACTGAAATAAAACCATGCCAATCTCTACCGACAGAGAAAGAGAGAGAGAGAGAGAGAGAGAGAGAGGAGAGAAAAGGCAAGAGTGAATGAGATAGAGAGAGAGATTGAGAGGGAGCTGGTGTACAGAGTGTTGACTATGCTAGCACATAACTCTGCTAGCACATAACTCTGCTAACAGCTGGCTCTGGGGAGACAGAAGAGCAAGGAGGAGGATTCCACAGCCTCGGGTGAAAACACACAAAAACACACACAGATATTGACACTGGCACAGTTCACAGGAAAGAGTGTTTTAAAGGGACACATTAGCTGACAACAAGTTTTACACTAAAGCAGCTCACTGTAGAGATGCGAGCATTTCTGATTTGCAGGACTGCTTTCACAAGCCCCTTTCCTCTTGGGTGAAACTGCAGACAGCGTTTCTCATTTATATACAAAAGCATTTATACACACAGGCATTCCTGGTAGTTTCGGCGGTCAAGGCCGGCATTCTGATGTCCAATGGCATGGCCCTGCTCTATTTGCAGGGATGCTGTGGCTGTCTAGTGTGCAAAGTTCAATGGGATGGCCACATGTAGAAATAAATCTCAGGACAGGACAGGCCATGGTGTGTGTGTGTGTGTGTGTGTGTGTGTGAGTGTGCGTGTGCAAATGTGTGCCCTTTAGGCGCTTGCAGCTCAAACATCACAGACACACAAGAGCTTTAGTTACGACCCTTATAACAGCAAAGAGAGGGACAGAGAGAGAGAGAGAGAGAGAGAGAGAGAGAGAGAGAGGCGGATATGTACTTCCTTAATACAACTACAATAAATATTCCCAGCAAAAACGTTCCTGCCATAATGCATTGATCAAATGTATCCCAAACATACTGCACTTGTTACAGGCCTTTGCATCCCTACTGGCCTTGCCATGGCAGAGCAATAGCCTTTAGATTAGATTGAGATTAGATTAGATTGAACTTTATTGTCATTTAGCAGAGTATAGACAACTTTATTGTCATTTAGCAGAGTACAGACAACTTTATTGTCATTTAGCAGAGTACAGGTATAGAGCCAATGAAATGCAGTTGACATGACATCCAACCAGAAGTGCAAAGAAGCATTAATAATGTACAGTGTTGGATAAATACAGGTTTTCCAGATAGGTGGAGCATGAGCAGCCTTGGCTTCACTGTCCACACCTGGCAAGGTTGAAGGTGTGGATAAAGAAGGTTAAAGCAGGCTTGCATTTCTCACCACAACTACATGCACCAAGCTCTTCTGTTTGTTGCGTTTGTGTTTACCCCAAGACTTTAACCTGAATAATCATTCATTGAAATAAAATATTCTATTTTTTACAGGCTCTGTTGTCAGTCTGCATTTTGTGCTGTGGACCCTGAGCTGGCCGCAACACACTTCAGAACACTGGGACTGCCATCCTTTTAGGAGGAGATACCAGCACCTGTCTTGGCAGTGAGTTTTGTGGCGTTACTCTGTAATGTGAGGAACGACGTCCCCTAATCAGTACCCTTGAGTGTATCAATGTCTTTCTATGTCCTGTGCTTTGGCAACACTATTCAGTTGCCTTTCAATGCAGTGAAGCATAGTGTAGCCTATTGAACTCATTTAAGAGAGAAAGAGAGGGACAGAGAGAGAGAAAACGAGAAAGAGAGGGACAGAAAGAAAGAGAGATCCTCCCACTTTCCATTTCTCTCTCTCCCCACAGGATGTTAGAAGAAAAGGTAAAAGCATTAACCCAGCAAAAAGTACCTGGCCTTCTAAAACCAGGTGTGGTTTTACTTTTCCTTAGGAAATTCTGTGGTCTGCACACAACCACACACACACGCACGCACACACACACACACATTTCCCCAGTGTTTTGAGTTCATCTGAGATGACTAAAAGCTATTACTGTGAGAGGTCTGCTGAAACGTGTCACTGCCACACACTGCACAGCCCTGACCCCTAATGGCCACAGGCCAAACTGCAGGTGAGCCTGACCTTGGCCAGATCAACCCCAGCAGACAGAGAGAGCAGAAGGACGCATCTTCAGAAAATGCTGTCCTCTACCTCAATACTAAGCTGACTGCTGACTAGACATTAGCATTCCCTCTGAAGTGAATAACAGGGCTGTCCACTAGCTTAGTGCTACACTAACCCAATGTTAGTATTCCCCTGCTGTGAAAAACACTGCTGTCCACTAACTGGTTGTCACGCTAACCTAATGTTAGCATTCCCCTGCTGTGAATAACATTGCTATGCTAATCCAATGTTAGCATTCCCCTGCTGTGAATAACAGTGCTACGCTAATCCAATGTTAGCATTCCCTCTAAAGTGAATAACAGAGCTGTCCACTACCTCTGCACTAAACTAATCTGATATTAGCATTCTTTCTGCTATGAATAACAGTGCTGCCCATTGCATCTGTGCTGGTATGCTAATCTGATGTTAGCATTCCCTCTGCAGTGAATGCCAGTGCTGTATTACCTCAGTGCTATGCTAGCTCCTAGCTCGCTAGCTCCCGCTGGCATCCCCAGTGGAGGTGAGTAATAGGAGGAGACGTTTCAACAGCACTCTGGCCTCAGCTCTAACATCGGAAGCCCACATACATCAAATGGATGTTAAAAACCTGCCATGGCTCTCTAAACAAAATGGATGGTGTTACAGTTCTGGCAGCAAAAAGGCTTGGAGTGGGCAAATGTAACGTAATGTGTGTGTGTGTGTGTGTGTCTGTGCATGTGTGTGTGTGTGTGTGTGTGTGTGAGCGTGTCCATGTGTAGGTGTGTAGGTTGCTTAGGCAGGAGATCAGATTGCACCACTCAGTGGTTTTCAATGGGCCCCGTCCCATCTAACTGACCTTCTCTCTCTCTCGGCCGTGCTAACAGACGACCGTTAAAACAGAGTTAAGGCCCATGGACCGCAGAAACGTTTCCATGACTTACTCCCTCTCAATGAGACACATCTTCATAAGAAAGAGAGAGAGAGAGAGGGGGGGGGGGTGAAGGAGAAAGACTTATCGTCTCCCAACGATGATGATACACATCTTTATTTATTTAATGGGAAGAAGGAAAGAGAGACAAAGAAAAAGTGAGATGGAGCAAGAAAAGACAAAGACAAAAGAATGAAAAAGAGAAAGCACATTCCTGAAACTCAGCTCAGCTGATTTGAAGCGTATGCGTCCAGTGGAGCACAGGCTAGTCCAGCAGGTCAAGGCATTACGGCTCTATCAGAGAATAAGCCTCACACGCACACACACACACACACACACACACACACACACACACACACACACACACACGCCTCTATCAGAGAATAAGCCTCACACACACACACACACACACACACACACACAAACACATGGCTCTATCAGAAAATAAGCCTAATACACACAAACACACACACATGACTCTATCAGATAATAAGCTTCACACACAGAGACACACACATACACACACACACAGACAGACAGACACACACACACTCTGTGCCAATGAAACACAATCACATTTAGTTGCTCAGGAAAATCAATTTGTCTTAATGGAGCTTTGGATAGAGCTCTAGCATGATGTCATATCGTCTCGGTGTGTGTGTGTGTGTGTGTGTGTGTGTGTGTGTGTGTAAGGTCAACATGGCAGAGTAGTTTGGCTTGTGAGCATGGCAGACTTGAAGGACAAAAGCACAGACTGAACCGCAAACTCCAACCCAAGCGCACCGAGGGCCACGATAGCACTCTGGCAGGCAGTTGGAAAGGCACATCAGCCTTCACAGCTCTGGGCTTAGCTTGGGAGAGAGAATTAGCGCAGACTAAACACGCACAAAACATTAGTAAAGCACGTCCCAGCTGCTGAGTCTGGAGATGTGGAGCACTGTTGACTCCAACTAAATGATAGAGATCTGTGTGTGTGTGTGTGTGTGTGTGTGTGTGTGCGTGTGTGTGTGTGTGTGTGTGTATGTGTATCTTACCTAGGTATGGTGTGCAGGGAGCCATCTTAAGTGATCTTATGTGCTCTCTCATGCGCGTGTAGTTTTCCTCCTTAGATGTTAGGAAGTCCAGCTTCTCAAACGTGGCCTTGTCCTTACGACTAACCAGCTGTAGTCACACACACACACACACACACACACACACACACACACACACACACACACACACACACACACACACACACAGACACACACACACACAAAAGCAACTCACATTACACATCGCATCACATTGTACAATGTATCACTCACTACTGAAACCCCATGACATGGCCCAATTGTCCTCATCAATAAAACTCATTAGAAAGAGAGAAAAAATCTTTATACTTGTTCACAAAGATTTCTACATCAAAAAGAAGCAATGAATCAAGCAGTCAACAGATGTTTGAATCAGAGTTAATACAAACATGAAACATAAAAAAATATCTGAATTAAGTAGCTCTAAAATGTAATAGCTTTGAATCTGCAAAGTCGCTTGCCTTCAAGTGATCCAAGCATGAGATCATTAGCTTACTTTAGACAAAAAATAAATTATTAGGTGGACAAAAGGCTTTCACATGCATTTATTTCACACACACACATGCACGCACATGCACACACACACACACATGCACACACACACACACACACACAGTCTGGAAGAGCTTTAGAGTAGAGATAAATTAGCCTTGTCATTCCTGAACATGTGTGCTACTGAACCACAACAGCTTCCGTTTCCCAGATCTTTCACTGAGTCCTTGAGGAAAGACAAGACTAACGAGACTGCTGATTTACTAAAGAACCATTAACCAAAGAATGTCCCAATCATTCTCTTTCTCCTCCTCCTCTTTCCTCTCTCTCCTCTCTCCTCCTCATCCTCCTCTTTCCTCACTCTTCTCTCTTTCCTCTTTCTCTCCTCACTTTCTCCTCTCTCTCCTCCTCCCCCTCTCTCTCTCCCTTTCCACTCTGTTTTTTTCACACTTATGTTTCCACGAAGTGGTCTACTGTAAAAAGACCACTCTTCTTTTGAACAGAAATGTTTCCAGTAGTGGTCTACTGTAAAAAGGGGAAAATGCATAGCACGAGGGTGAGATGGAAACACAGATCAGCTCATCATCTCATCCCACCACTTTCATCTCTCTGGGACACACTGCAATACACACTACACACACTGCAATGAACACTACACACACTACACACACTGCAATGCACACTACACACACTACACACACTGCAATACACACTACACATTACTCACTACACATTACTCACTACACATACTGCAATAGACACTACACACACTGCAATGCACACTACACACACTGCAATACACACTACACATTACACACTACACACACTGCAATGCACACTACACACACTGCAATACACACTACACATTACACACTACACACACTACACACACTGCAATACACACTACACATTACACACACTGCAATACACACTACACACACTGCAATACACACTACACATTACACACTACACACACTGCAATACACACTACACATTACACACTACACATACTGCATTACACACTACACATTACACACTACACACACTGCATTACACACTACACATTACACACTACACACACTGCAATACACACTACACATTACACACTACACACACTGCAATACACACTACACATTACACACTACACAAACTGCATTACACACTACACATTACACACTACACACACTGCAATACACACTACACATTACAGACTGCACATACTGCAAGACACACTACACATTACACACTACACACACTGCAATACACACACTACACACACTGTAATACACACTACACATTACACACTACAAACACTGCAATACACACACTACACACACTGTAATACACACTACACACTACAAACACTGCAATGCACACAATACACACGCTGGCCTTGGGAGGGGGACGCTGTCCAAAGAGGCCCGATATAGCTCAAAACCACCACGTCCATTTGCGGCCGGGCCATTGTTTAAACACTCTCATCAGCGGAGTGTGTGACGCGCTTCGAAAGTCGTCCATCCCGTCTTATCGGACAGCCCCTGTAGTTAAAGCAAATCTGATGTGTCCAGTCCCTTGTGTGTCCCCAGGGGGCTTCCGATGTGACCACAGCCACAAACCAGGCATCATATGAGCAGGATCTTTCCATTACTGAGGTAGAAAATATCCCACAATGTCTCAAACATCATGATCCAATCTCCAATACAATGACCACCAAACCCTTTTTTAGCACACAGTCTAAAGATGAAACATTATGATCCAAATCTCTGATGCATGAACCACACTCCGCCATTGTAGCACGTCGTCTCAAGTTCTTAGCTTGAAGTTGAGAGAGTATTTCAAGTTTCTTATATTTTTTATATAAGAATGTGTCTGGTGCCACAGAGCACACACACACACACACACACGCATTCATACACACACACACACACACACACACACACACACTCATACACACTCATACACACACACACACACAAACACATTCATACACACACACACACACACACACACACATTCATACACACACACACACACACACACACATTCATACACACACACACACACACACACACATACACACATACACACATACACACGCTCTGTGGTGTTAGTACAGGTGACTGGGGCGTGCTCTCTGGACGGAGCAGTGCTCTTATGTAACAGCTGCTTTTCTGCTGCTGAAAGCCTAGTGAGCATCCCACGAGCACAGGCAGAGTGGGCCTGACAGCAGCCTGGCACACACACACACACACACACACACACACACACACACACACACACGGTTCACACAGACACACACACAGTCACACAGGTGCATGCGCACACACGCACACACACACACACACACACACACGCACACTATCACATAGACGCGCACACACAAACACAAACACACACACAAACACACATTAGTTCAGTGTGTTCAGTCCAAGAGCTTAATCTCCTCCATGGAAGAACTTCAGACGAGTGTGTGTGTGTGTGTGTGTGTGTGTGTGTGTGTGTTAACTGGCCAGAGCCCCCAGATGACTGGCAGCCTCTAACGGCCCCTTTAGCTCCTGTCAGATGAAGGCCTGTCTGTTTACTCTCCAGTCGTCCTCACTGGGCCAGAGTCCAGGGACGTCCACCAGTCTGCTCAGCACACCTGCCATAGCTCACAGGCCTGGCCTGGCCTATTACAACCCAGAGATGTTCACCAGACTGCTTAGAGGCCTGGCCTATCACAACCCAGAGATGTTCACCAGTCCACAGATGCTTAGGGGCCTGGCCTATCAGAGTCCAGAGATGTTTACCAGTCCACAGATGCTCACAGGCCTGGCCTATCACAACCCAGAGATGTTCACCAGTCCACAGATGCTTAGAGGCCTGGCCTATCACAGTCCAGAGATGTTCACCAGCCCAGAGATGCTTAGAGGCCTGGCCTATCACAGTCCAGAGATGTTCACCAGCCCAGAGATGCTAAGGCAACTGGCCTATCAGAGTCCAGAGATGTTCATCTGTCCAGAGAAGCTTTGAAGCCTGGCCTATCAAATTCCAGAGATGTTCACCTGTCCACATATGCTCACAAGCCTGGCCTATCACAAACCAGAGATGTTCACCAGTCCGTAGATGCTTAGAGGCCTGGCCTATCACAGTCCAGAGATGTTCACCAGCCCAGAGATGCTAAAGCAACTGGCCTATCAGAGTCCAGAGATGTTCATCGGTCCAGATATGTATGTATCTGTATGTATGTATGTATGTATATATACTCTTTTGATCCCGTGAGGGAAATTTGGTCTCTGCATTTATCCCAATCCGTGAATTAGTGAAACACACTCAGCACACAGTGAACACACAGTGAGGTGAAGCACACACTAATCCCGGCGCAGTGAGCTGCCTGCAACAACAGCGGTGCTCGGGGAGCAGTGAGGGGTTAGGTGTCTTGCTCAAGGGCACTTCAGCCGTTCCTACTGGTCGGGGTTCGAACCGGCAACAAGTCCGAAGCGCTATCCAGTAGGCCACGGTTGCCCCAGATATGCTTAGGGGCTATCACAGTCCAGAGATATTCACCGGTCCAGAGATGCTCACTAATCGGGCCAGGCTGCACAGTCTGGCCATATGCACACCGTTTTCCAGTTCCTCGTGTCCAGATCAGATAGGTTTCCACGAGCTGCTCCAGAAGAATACAACAAATTGATTCAAGCCGTTTCTACCAATCACAGTTGCTCTGCTGGTTGAGATGTGATTAGATCGGAGACAAACTTCACATAATCCAAAGCTCCTTCAGTCCGGTCCAACTGTAGGCCACGCCAGGAGACTCTCCAAAAGAGTGTGTGTGTGTGTGTTCAGATAGAGCATCACACAAGGTAGACAGACAGAAAGCTCATATGTGTTTACCTTACAGCATATACATATTTGTGTGTTTTTGTGTGTGTGTATGTGTGTGTGTGTGTGTGTGTGTGTGTGTGTGTGTGTGTGTGTTTGTGTGTGTGTCTGCGTCTCTGTGTGTGTGTCTGTGTGTGTGTGTGTGTGTGTGTGTGTGTGTCTGTGTGTGCTGTATGTGTGTGTGTGTGTGTTTGCATACATGTGTGTGTGTGTGTGTGAGTTTGTGTGCAGCTGTCA
>NW_027468848.1:6899300-6904300 GCF_046254945.1 Alosa pseudoharengus
ACAACAACAACAACAACAAAAACACAAACACAAACACACACAATCAGTTGATGCTCCGGCTTAGTTGGGTAAAAAAGAGAAATGAAAGAAACACATTAAAGGAACAGACGAGGGATTTAAAGTTAGATCGTTTTCTCAGAACTCTATTCTCAACAGCACTCTGAGCACGTGCACAAAGCACTCATTAAAATGAGACAGAAATGGATTTCTGCGCCCTGATGAAGGACATGCTGATCACTGGTCAGGGAGTCGGAGAAACAGGCCAGATGTTTCTTTAACTGTGCTGTGTCGTGTTTGCTATCTGTCTGATATCTGTCCAGATACGTCCATCGGCCTCTCCAGAACAAACTGGAGAGGATATAAAGTGTAATTTTTCTGATAAAGGGAATGCAATATATATATATAAAAAAAACATATATATCCAGTTAGATAAATCAGATTTGGGCAGTGATGGTTTATGATTGGCACATTAAAATGTTCCCTGTCAGAGAAGAACATAGCGCTACACCTATATCCAAAATCCACGCCTCAGTGGAAAGTTACGTTTATTGCCGGAGTTTAAGACGACCGGTCCAGGCGGACTTGCCTGTTTCCACCAGCTATTTTCTTCATCACACTCGGGCGCTCTAACCTAAATAACAGGTCCGTATGAAACGATGAACTTATACCCCTTTATATTTCTGACAGTCTGCCAATCAATAGATTGAGATTCCATGCACACCGGAGTACAGAACTGCACCACTCCAGAACACTCAGGCTGGTCCACGACCCGTTAGGTAAGGAGACTGACCAATGGGATATCATCTGGGGCAGTCGTGGCCTACTGGTTAGGGCTTCGGGCTTGTAACCGGAGGGTTGCCGGTTCGATCCCCGACCAGTAGGAACGGCTGAAGTGCCCTTGAGCAAGGCACCTAACCCCTCACTGCTCCCCAAGCGCTGCTGTAGCAAGGCAGCTCACTGCTCCGGGTTAGTATGTGCTTCACCTCACTGTGTGTTCACTAATTCATGGATGGGATAAATGCAGAGACCAAATTCCTTGTATACACAAGTATACTTGGCCGAGAAACCTGATTTACATTTACAATGATTCACATTTACAATGATTTACATTAACATCTTACTACTCCTAATCAACACCTCAAAAGGTAATTTGCACGTAAACAAGTCAAATGAAAAAGCAAAACTCACTCAATTCAGTGTTATTATTCGCCATCGTGAAACGTTTCTGTGGCTACAGCGCTGAATAAAAGATGATTAATGGAATCCATTGGAGTGTCATGCCATCTGTGTTTCCAGTGGAACACAAATATCTGCCTCCCGTAAATCAGTTTAACAGCGCCCACTCGGCAGCTGGAAAGTCAAATAAAAGCTGCAAAACGATGTGAGCAGACTTAACGAGAATAACACGACGAAGTGTCGCGTAAATCCCCCGCGGTCCCCCCGCTGAGACCGAATCCGCCGTGATCTCCGTGGAAACGTCCCGTGATCAGACACTCACAGATCGATTCACCCCCAGCAGATCTGAACAGCGATGAAGGCCCCAGCACCTCGTCCAGCTAAACTGGGTTACAACCTTGTAGTTGGACTGAACACGAACATTCCGCTGAGCAGAGGAGAACATCTGCTGTCACTTTGACATATTGCGCATTCATAGTTTCTTTTATTATTTTCTGCTACATTTAAAAAAAATAGATTTTGGTCACATTGTTGCCAGAAACATCAATTCTGAGAAACACTCAACAATATATCACATAGAGAACTCTCTCCTTTCATTGTAGGCTTCAACTGAGTACATATAACATCAGAGGAGCCCATACACATCACTCTGCGGAATGGCTATGGGAGTCGTTGGCTCTGCCAATTATCACAACACATTTACTACCTAGCTATTACTCTGCTTTAATTACAGAGTCACATCATAAAATATGCATTTATAATACATGGATTTATTACTGGTTCAGACTTTGAGGTGCATCCCATCTCTAATGGCCGATAAATGTGTACTCTACTCCTCTCAAGGCCGAATGGGTGGCTCGGCTGAAGGGAAACTAAACTGCCTCATCCATTTATTCATGTTACAGCAGGCTGACAACAAGCACATGGCTGAGGGTCACTTGGGTCTCGCAGAAGAGAGACAAGCTATGGCAGACAGACAGACAGACAGACAGACAGAAAGAGTCCTGCAGCAGAGACAGTCTATGGGACAAGCAAGGCCTTCATAGTGGGAGTTTACATGATACCTGCACACAGAGGTATAGGAATGTCACATATTACCAACCGTCATGTATGTCCAACCTCTTACGTGTATGTGTCACTTAATATTCATTTCTATACAAACCAAGACGGCGGATTCCTAAAGAAACGCAAGCACCAACACCATAAGTTTGTTTAAATTAGCTATGTACCAAAAATTACATTTTACCGTGACTCGAGAGCTGTAAACAGTGTTGTAAGGCTGCGTACAAATCCGCTTGGAGCTTCAGTGGAATTTTAACTGCGAGGACGAGAATTCTCGGGCTAACCGTTGATGTGCAGTGAGAAAGGTTGGGAATAAGTACCCACATGGAGGAGTTCCATGCTGAACACAGAGGAGTTCCATACTGATCACAGAGGAGTTCCATACTGAACATGGAGGAGTTCCATACTGAAACCGTAGGATCCCATGCTGAACATTAGCCGCATGCATCCAGGACACAGGCAGGGTGTGAGGGTCTGAGATGCTGTTACGGCTGCTCTCCAACTAGCCACCACTTCTGTGGTAAAAGTGATTTAGTGATTACAGCTTTACAAGTTATTTCAAAACTACTGTACTGAATCTGAACACTCATCTGAGTGCTATGGCTTAAGTCTAACTTGTTTTAAGGTGATGCGTCCTATCCTCTCAGTGGGTTTGAGGGGTTGTGTGGTGTTTGTGTCTGTGTGTGTGTGTGTGTGTGTGTGTCAGCATTTGTCCAAAAGTCACCTTGGCAATCTTGATGAAATGACTGAGAATTTCCGCTCGGATCTTCAACGTCTGAATGGTCAGAATCTCCCTCACCACCCAAAAGCTCACCTGCAACACAAACACAAACAAAGAAGAAACAAAACAAGTCATTGATACCATGTAGCTTAATTAGTTTACCATGTTAGGTCAGTCACACATGTCCTGTATTACCGACCACCTCACCAACCAACCAACACAGACACTAAGATAGCTCTGAAATGAACCACTGATGTTTATGACCTCTAAACCCCACAGACACTGAGATGGCTCTGAAATGAACCACTGATGTTTGTGACAATGCTCTTGGGCTGCCTCAGTGGCATGTCTCATATTGTAAATTGTAATTGGACTGCCTTTAATAAAGCGCATTATTTGTACTCCTCGGAGCACCCGCAGTGCTTTACAGTTTCATGCCTCCCATTCACCCATTCACACACACACACACACACACACACACTCATACACCGATGGCTGACGCTGCCATGCAAGGCACCAAGCTGCCAACCTGCACATCGGAGACAGTTCTGTGCGGGGTTCTGTGTCTTGTTAGAAGGACACTTCCACAGGGTGGAACCAGCAACCGACTGATTGCTTAATCCACCTCGTGAGCCACCATCGCCTGATGCCTCTGGTCACGCCACTTAGCCTCCACTGGTCTGCCTTGATATGTCCTTTCTGTGCAGTTTCAGACATCTGTTGGGCGATCAGGTCTGGTCCCTCTGTTGCCTGGCGGTAATTTTTAGCTTGTGAGTGGACGGATGCTGGTCTCCGGTCTGCTGAGTAGCGCTGTGTTGATAATGAGCGTTCCATCTGGCCTGATGAGTGGTGGTGATTCATTAGTAAACAGTTTGCTCTTTGGCAGAGATTGAGAGGCCCGCTGGACCAGGAGACCTCGTAAATCACCACTGAGGAAAACAAGTGCCGAGACCCAGACACCGACCGTCTACAGCGAGTGCTGGAGCATCGTGTGCGCTCTCGGCAATCGGTCAGGGCAGACCCCGACACCGACCATCTACAGCGAGTGCTGGAGCATCGCGTGCGCTCTCGGCATTGGTCATGGCAGAACTTTGGACTGCCAGCATGACCATCCTTCTGAGCGGGAAAGATGAGCTGCAAATTACCGGTCAGAAAATGATTCACACTTCTTTTTTTCTCTCTCTGAAAACTAATCATCCCTTCCGTTATTCTTCCAACTGTTTATGTCTCTGGGATGCAGAGGCACATGAGGTCATTTCTTTGGATAAAACTAGACATCAGAGTATGATTTAGGAGAGACGAAGCCTCACATTAACAGTCAGGTCGATATCAGATTACCCCGACTGTAAATAAACGACAAGGCTGTTCATCGGTTATGGTGACGGGGGCCAGAGACCATCTCTGTAAACTATGCACAATAGCAGCAGCAGCCATCAAAACCGAAAGGAACCAGGCTCCATACAAATAAACTTGAATTTTAGAGTGGGCATGATTGATTGATAACCATATAAAGTATACATAATTTCTACTGTCAAATAAACAAATCCTCTTCTCCATGGAGACAGTTCCAATAAACAAGTCCTTCCAGCAAAATAAGGCCGTGTTATAGTAACCTTCTGCTTTCTTCTAAACACTCACAACACCAACACACATCAAACCTCTCTGGTATCCGCACTCTTGGAGAATTGCTAAGACTTTAAAAACCATGGCAAAACTTCAGCAGTATTCAGCGACTTATCGATTACAGCTGAAATGACAGTTGGTGACATGCAAGAAAGTTAAACTAATCTCAACTTTATTTGAGGTGGCAAGCGATGGGTGAATCACCGGCTGTCGGTGCATAAGCCTGATATCTCACGCACACAGAACCATCCCCTGCTTACGGATCCGTACAGTACCCGGTACAGAGCGGGAATTCGGACTGAACTGAATAAGGGTGAGATCACAGAGCTCTGCGGCTGAAATAGCAGAGCGACAACATCCGTAATTTCAGCTGCACCACTGCAGTCTTTATGCACTTCATAAATCACTTACAGCCGGT
>NW_027468848.1:6921800-6941800 GCF_046254945.1 Alosa pseudoharengus
CAGCACAGTTACACACACAGCACAGTTACACAGCACAGTTACACACACAGCACAGTTACACACACAGCACAGTTACACACACAGCACAGTTACACACACAGCACAGTTACACACACAGCACAGTTACACAGCACAGCACAGTTATACACACAGCACAGTTACACAGCACAGTTACACACACAGCCACTGGCGCCTTAATGCAGGGGCTTACCTGGGCTTCAGCCCAGGGGCCTCGACCAATGAGGGGCCTCCTAATAATAATAATGATAATCAATAATAATAAACGGCCGTGTCTGTATTCTCGGCGTCAGTCATTAGCCTACTCTGGAGCTAGCCTACTCTAGAGCTAGCCTACTCTGGAGCTAGCCTAATTGAGCACATCGCACAATGACAATGACATCCTTGCAGAGGCCCCCTTTGTCTTCTCTTCTAAAGTGTAACAAAATGTAACAAACTTAATAAATCCCAACGGGTGTGTAGAGGAGCTAGAGGAGAGGCTGAAACTGACTGACAAACTGACTGACTGATAACGTGGATAGGATTGAAGCAACGATAACGAATGACGTTGATTCCTGTAACTGTCCATGAAAATATAGCAGGTAAATATTGTAGCAAATGCCTGGCAATGAAACGGCTTTAAAAACATGTATTTCACTTGTCTCACTGGAGTGAACGCAGAACATGGGCTGTTGCGCAAAGAAATTAATTTGTGATCTACATCTCCGTTCATCAAAAGCTAAGTTTGTGCTAACCCATTTGTTATGTTTTCTCCATTGTTAACGTGAGATATGTCTCCATGTAGGGTAGCCTACGTAGTGATAATGCATAAGGTAGGCCTAGCCAATGTTCACGTCACATGAGCCAGCTGCTTGTTCTGTAGGCTAAAAGTATTTCTGTCGCAAACTGCGTTTAAAAAACGGTGTGTTATGTAGACAGAATTTAAAAAAAACCTCCTGGGGAACCCCCCGACACGACAAACACATGCACGTCTGAAAGCTTGAAACGTCCATATGTGTAACCCATCATTTAACTTAGCCTGCTACAGCCAGTGTTGTAAAAGTGCAATGCTTGTTTTCGTAATGATAATAATAATGATCTCAATAATGATAGGCTACACTGCATGTTAGGCTTTATTAACCAAAAGCGCACGTTATGTAAATAGGCGGGTCAGATCGCGGGCCGGGTATCATTTAATCATAATTAATATTTGCGGTTGGGGGGGGGGGGGGCATGTAGCCCAGGGGCCTCAGGTGGTATTAAGGCGTCCCTGCACACAGCATAGTTACACACACAGCACAGTTACACACAGTTACACACACAGCACAGTTACACACACAGTTACACACACAGCACAGTTACACACACAGTTACACACACAGCACAGTTACACACACAGCACACACACAGCACAGTTACACACACAGCACAGTTACACACACAGCACAGTTACACACACAGCACAGTTACACACACAGCACAGTTACACACAGTTACACACACAGTTACACACACAGCACAGTTACACACACAGCACACACACAGCACAGTTACACACACAGCACACACAGCACAGTTACACACACAGTTACACACACAGCACAGTTACACACACAGCACAGTTACACACAGTTACACACACAGCACAGTTACACACACAGTTACACACACAGCACAGTTACACACACAGTTACACACACAGCACAGTTACACACACAGTTACACACACAGCACAGTTACACACACAGTTACACACACAGCACAGTTACACACACAGTTACACACACAGTTACACACACAGCACACACACAGCACAGTTACACACACAGTTACACACACAGTTACACACATGGCACAGTTACACACACAGCACAGTTACACACACAGTTACACACACAGCACAGATACACACACAGTTACACACACAGCACAGTTACACACACAGTTACACACACAGTTACACACACAGCACAGTTACACACACAGTTACACACACAGTTGCACACACAGTTACACACACAGTTACACACACAGCACAGTTACACACACAGTTACACACACAGTTACACACACAGTTACACACACAGCACAGTTACACACACAGTTACACACACAGTTACACACACAGCACAGTTACACACACAGCACACACAGCGCACACACAGCACAGTTACACACACAGCACACACACAGCACACACACAGCACAGTTACACACACCGTTACACACACAGTTACACACAGTTACACACACAGTTACACACACCGTTACACACACAGTTACACACAGTTACACACACAGTTACACACACAGCACAGTTACACACAGTTACTCACACAGTTACACACACAGCACTGTAACACAGCACGCAAATGGGGCAGTACACACAGCACTGTAACAGCACGGGGCTTAAAACACCATCGAGTGTTTAGTTTAAACTGAGTATGGGAGTGTGTGTGGGTTTAGTGCAGACTGAGTATGGGAGTGTGTGTGGGTTTAGTGCAGACTGAGTATGGGAGTGTGTGTGGGTTTAGTGCAGACTAAAAGTATGTATGAGGGACTGTGTGGATTTGCTGTATGCGTGTTGTATGTGTGCTGTAGATGTTGTTTGCGTGTGGTCTGCGTGTTGTATGTGTGCCGTAGACGTTGTTTGCGTGCCGTAGGCGTTGTACAGTATGTGTGTGTTGTAGGAGAGTCGTAGGCATCGTATTCATGTTGTATGCGTGCTGTTGATGTTGTTTGCATGTGATTTGTGTGTTGTATGCGTGCTGTAGATGTGGTTTGTGTGTTGTATGCGTGCTGTAGATGTTGTTTGCGTGTGGTTTGCGTGTTGTATGCGTGCTGTAGATGTTGTTTGCGTGTGGTTTGCGTGTTGTACGCGTGCTGTAGATGTTGTTTGCGTGTTGTATGCGTGCTGTAGATGTTTGCGTGTGGTTTGCATGTTGTATGCGTGCTGTAGATGTTTGCGTGTGGTTTGCATGTTGTATGCGTGCTGTAGATGTTGTTTGCGTGTTGTATGCGTGCTGTAGATGTTGTTTGCATGTGGTTTGCGTGTTGTACGCGTGCTGTAGATGTTGTTTGCATGTGGTTTGCGTGTTGTACGCGTGCTGTAGATGTTGTTTGCGTGTTGTACGCGTGCTGTAGATGTTGTTTGCGTGCCGTACGCATGTTGTTTACTCACAGCGAACTCCTCAGGAGTCACCTTCAGCACGTCAAACACAACAGCGTCATAACTTTTAGACGAGTCCAGACTCCGCCCATCCAGAGACTCAGAACTGCTGCTGTCCTGAGAGAGGGAGAGAGGGAGAGAGAGAGGACAAAGGAGAGAGATGGAGAGAGAGAAATGGAGAGAGAGGGAGAGAGAGGGAGAGAGAGGACAAAGGAGAGAGATGGAGAGAGAGGGATAGAGAGAAATGGAGAGAGAGAGGGAGAGAGAGAGAACAAAGGAGAGAGAGGGAGAGAGAGGGATAGAGAGAAATGGAGAGAGGGAGAGAACAAAGGAGAGATGGAGAAAGAGAGGGAAAGAGAGAGATGGGGAGGCAGAGAGAGGGAGAGAGAGAGAGAGAATAGAGATAACAAGGGAGAGAGATGAGGAGAGAGATGGAGAAAGAGAGATAGAGATAACAAGGGAGAGAGATGAGGAGAGAGATGGAGAAAGAGAGATAGAGAGAACAAGGGAGAGAGATGAGGAGAGAGATGGAGAAAGAGAGATGGAGATAAATGTTGATTATTTTTTTGTGCGTGCCGTCACATTGCAGCCTGCCTCTCCTTCAGAGTGCACCAGATTGACGCTTTTACATGTGAAAATAAATATACACAATGTTGTTACGGGGGAACATGCCCCCAGACCCCCTGCCATATGCCCCAGTGCAGCTCTAATGACCCCTGGTACAAATCAATATGGCTATTTTGACAGACGGACAGAGGTGACCAAGAAGCTAGCAATTCTTGTCCAAAAAAGTATTGCTACACCACGATACTCAATATGTTGTCCAACGGTGAGTCATTTTTCCCATTGCATTGACACTGGATATCAGGGTTCCCCCACCTGCAAAATCCCACTTTAACCACTGCTTACAACCACTACACCACTACCACTACATTAACAGTGTCATTACCTATGCAATGACCAATCACTAATACATTACCACTGCACCACCACATTGCCACCACTAATACATTACCACTGCCACCACCACATTGCCATCACCAATACATTACCACTGCATTACCAATGCACTACCACATTACCACTGCCACCACCATATTGCCATCAGTAATACATTACCACT
Source organism: Alosa pseudoharengus (assembly GCF_046254945.1). Taxonomy (NCBI): domain Eukaryota; kingdom Metazoa; phylum Chordata; class Actinopteri; order Clupeiformes; family Clupeidae; genus Alosa; species Alosa pseudoharengus. Next base: position 6,926,090 of record NW_027468848.1, read on the forward strand.
GCACTACCACATTGCCATCACTAATACATTACCACTGCACTACCACATTGCCATCAGTAATACATTACCACTGCACTATCACATTGTCATCACTAATACATGTCCAATTCCAGTACATAGGCTGGACCAATGTTCCTATCTCTGCTGAGGAGTGTTTTTCACACTGTGTTTTTAGTGCTGATTGCCTCTTTGTCTGATTTTCCTTTCACTAGCAATGCCATTCCGTCATGTCTTGGAAGAGGACCATGCTTGCCCTAGGGTTATCATCAAGGCATTACTGTAACGGAGCCTTATCCCTGGGGCCTCAGACATCTATGTGTGTGTGTGTGTGTGTGTGTGTGTGTGTGTGTGTGTGTGTGTGTGCGTGCGTGCGTGTGTGTGTTGTCGTGGAGTGATGGGCAGTCAAACGCGAGGAGACGGGAGCAATGAGAGAGGACGTGAGCTGTCGGAAGGGATGAGTATCCTGCTCAGGCTCTGTCTGCTGCTGTAACCTCATCTGCACAAACACAAACACACACACACACACACACACACACACACACACAGGCATGCACACACATACACACACACAGACACGCACACACACAGGCACGCACGCACGCACACACACATACACACACACAGGCACACACATGCACACACACACACACACACACACACACACACACACACACACACACAGACAGAGACAGATACATACTGTACACACACACAGGCATGCACACACACAGGCACGCACACACACACACAAAGGTACGCACACACACATACACACGCACACGCACATACACACACACACACACACACACACACACACACACACACTAGCACACACACTCGCACACACACACACAGACACACACACACACACACACATACATACACACACATAAGCATGCACATGCACACACGCACACACACAGACACACAAGCATGCACACACACACACACACACACACACACACACACACACACTAGCACGCACGTCTGAGGGCTCCTGTGTGTGGCCTGATCCCTCAACCTGACACACAGGGACAGAGTCTGAATGGAGAGCTCTGGCAGCACTCCTCATCAGAGGTGGCGCTAACCAAATATCTACTCTCACACACACGCACACACACACACACACACACACACACACAAGCATGCACACACTCTGGCAGCACTCCTCATTAGAGGTGGCGCTAACCAAATATCTACTCTCACACACACGCACACACACACACACACACAAGCATGCACACACTATGGCAGCACTCCTCATCAGAGGTGGCGCTAACCAAATATTTACTCTCACTCACAGAACTTTTGAAAACAATTATGGAAAAATGTGAAGAGTGACGATCTGTCATTTAGTGATATTGGCATATTAGAAGCGCAAGGCGCCGAACATCCCAGGCCAAAGTTGGATGGGTGCAGGATCCAGTATGAAAGTATCACAAGAGGAAAAGACATCCGTACACCAGATAGCTCCCATTCAAAATCTTTTTTTTATTATGACGTTTCGAGCTCGTGGCCCTTTCTCAGACTTACCTCTATCACTGCTTAAGTAAAACATAAAGCCCTCCACTGTGACAGTACTCTTAGAGATATATAAAGGCTCAAATCACTACCCTAAAAATAAGAGATATATAAAGTACTCTTAGAGATATATGAAGGCTCAAATCACTACCTAGGCAAAATGTAAAACCCTCTGTGACAGTACTGTTACTTTCAAAAGGCTCAAATGTGTCCATAATGTTACTTTTTAACAGCTCAAATCACTACCTAGGCAAACTATAAAACCCTGCATTGTGCCAGTACTGTCCCTAGTGATATGTAAAAGCTCCTTACAGAAGTCAAATATAAGCCCTTCCATCACCACCTAATTCCAAAAACCTGCCATATAAACCCCTCGGTCAGTGAGTCAATCACACAGCGCAACACGTTAAACTTTCCCCCACAACCCTATGGCTAAGAGTGACATCTAAACGTGTCCATCATTGCGTTAGTCCTTAAAGTGACCTATTAAACCTTCCATCATCAGGAGTTCTGCTGCCTCAAACTGACACATTAAGACCCCCACCATTGGCTTTTCCCTTCAAGTAAAACAGGAAGGCCTCAATCATTGGTTTTGGTTCCTTCCAGCAAAATATTAAGGCCTTTGCTCATCGGTGGTGCTATTCCAGGGGTGAAACATAAGCTCCCGCGTAGCTGCCGGATCCCTCAAACTGATATGTGGACGGCTCTACGCCGGCGTTCTTCTGACATGTGGAGGCCGTCATGGCGACGACGTGCGCTGGCGGTTTAGAGAGGTGCGGAGAGACGCGGCGGAGCTGATCTGAGCCCTGGCGGCCGACAGACGGACAGACGCTGAGAGGAAGGGCCTCCATGATCCATCATCTCCCTGGCAAAGGGCTGGCAGACGCCAGATTAAGAGACAGCTGGCCACACCGGAGACAGACGCCGCCGCCAGTGCGTTCGTCCAAAGCTAATGATTCATCTGAAGCGATGTGTCGCCATCACCATGCCCAGACACTGCCAGGATCATGGAGAGGCACGAGGTCTTCTCTGGTCTCAGGCCTAGAAAGCAACGCTCCTCACAGGGTGATGGCTTTAGCAGATGCTCTGATGCAAACACACCCCTGTCACTGTGAGTTTACATCTTCATACGCGTACTCAAGGCCAGCACAGGGATGCTCAATTGCATGTAGTCCCACAATTAAAAAATGCTTTTACTCTCTTTTAACAAACAGGTCAAAACTAGTGTTAGGTTAATGATGCACTCTCCAAGGCTAAACTTCGTTACTTCCCAGGTCTCCGTGGGCAACGAGCCCGTTCGTGGCACAGGATGTAAAGTGTGTAAGGTGTGTGGAAAGTGTGTGTAAGGTGTGTGTGTGTAAGGTGTATGTAAGGTGTGTGTAAGGTGTGTGTAAGGTGTGTGTAAGGTGTCCATTTGTGGCACAGGATTCTGAAGCCACCACTGTGCTGAGGCTCCCCCCTAAACTTCTGAGAGTTAGTATAAAGTCAAGTGTAAAGTGTTTGTAAAGTACTGTATGAAATGTCAACACATGTCTGTATGAGAATAACGTGTTGTTTTTAAGCATCAGTGTAAAGTGTGTGTAAAGCGTATGTGTGTAAAGTGTGATTAAAGTGTGTGTAAAGTGTGTGTAAAGTGTGATTAAAGTGTGTGTAAAGTGTGTGTAAAGTGTGATTAAAGTGTGTGTAAAGTGTGTGTAAAGTGTAAACTCACGTCTGGAGAGGCGGAGGTGATGCTGACGCTGGCGGGGAGCCCATTCCTCCTGTACATGCTCTCAGCCCTCACACATTATCACCTGCAACACACACACACACACACACACACACACACACACACACACACACACACACACACACACATCCACACACACACACACACACACACAAACACACACACACATCCACACACACATCCACACACAAACACATACACACACACACACACACACACACACACACACACACACACACAAACACACACACACACACACACACACACACACACACACACACAGGTTAATACAACCCTCAACAATACAATACAAAATCACCTGCAACGTTCATACACATACCAGTTGTGTCACTGTCTGCCATGTAAAGTTATACAGAACACATATAAAGTAGAGCACAAATAGCCAAGAGCAACCACATGTATTAATACATCATGTCAAGGGGAGCAGTTGTAATGCAGATATATGTCCAGCAGAGGGAGTGCTTCTCCATGTCCCAGCAGACCTCTGTGTCTTACTGACTCTGGCCTACATTCAGAACGCCAGACAGCCACTTCTCATTCAGACACAACCAGACAAGACCTCCTCCCCATCAACACACACACTCAGCACTACTCTCTCACATGCACACTTTTATTCACTCACACACACACATGCATGCAATACTCCTAGCACACACACACACACACACACACACACGCACGCATGCAATACTCTTAGCACACACACACACACACACACACACACCTCATCGCCACTTAGCACCAAATTAGCACTCACTCTTATTCACATACACACACAGACACCCATCCCCAAATCAACACTCACTTTTACTCACACACTAAATGAAGTCATCCTTCTATTCCATCACAACAATCTCTTTCATGCATTAAATAAAAGCACACACTCGGAGCAATGGAAGAGTAATCGTCAGGAGAGTAGTGGAGCTGTCCAATCCAGACACCTGCTACCTCATCAAACTGAGACCTTAGATACACGGAATGTTTATGCTACCTCATCAAACTGAGACCTTAGATACACGGAATGTTTATGCTACCTCATCAAACTGAGACCTTAGATATACGGAATGTTTATGCTACCTCATCAAACTGAGACCTTAGATACACGGAATGTTTACGCTACCTCATCAAACTGAGACCTTAGATACACGGAATGTTTACGCTACCTCATCAAACTGAGACCTTAGATACACGGAATGTTTATGATGGTTATGGTTATGGTTATGGTTATGGATTTAGCAGACGCCTTTGTCCAAAGCGACATATAAATACAAAACAACATAATAATATTTAAAAATGAACAGGGAACAGATTAAAATCTAGGTCAAATATAGTAAGGAGAATAGTTGTAGTACACAATAATATCAATTCAATCAATAGCCTAATAAAAAAAGCAATGTAAAAAAGGGGAAAGGCAATAATAAAACAATAATGTCAATTCAATCAATAATATAAAAACAATAACATGCTAAGACTACATTAAGGAGAATATCAATAATAAACAATAATGTCAAATTAATTAACAGCCCAATTAAAATAAAAACAACATTATATAAACCATAACACATAAGCGCTTAAACAACTAAGTATATGTTGAATAGGAATGTCTTTAGACCCCTCTTAAACGACCCAAAACTACCACAGGAACGGAGAGCACTGGGCAGTTCATTCCACCAACATGGAACCACTGAAGAAAAGAGTCTGGAATTAGACCCAGTTTTTATGACTGGTCGACACAACATACGCTCACCAGAAGACCGCAGTGGGCGGTTGGGCATGTAAGGCTTGATTATTGAATTAAAATAACTAGGAGCAGATCTAGTTAGTGTCCTATAGGCCAAAGTGAGAGATTTAAATTAAATTCTGGCTACTATAGGGAGCCAATGGAGAGTAACTAGGAGAGGAGTTACATGTGTCCTCTTTGGCTGATTGAAGACCAGGCGTGCTCCAGCATTTTGAATCAGCTGTAATGATCTTGTTACACAAGCGGGTAAGCCAGCTAATAGTGAATTACAATAGTCCAGCTTAGAGACTATGATACCCACTGATCTGATTTATAGATCAGTGATGCTACCAAAGATTGTTAAGGCGGAGCAAGATACTTCGTCGTAGTTCATGTCTGGGCGTGAAATGGGGATCGAATCCTGTCTGCATAAAGAGGCGTGTCGATGACGTATTGATGAGCGTACGTTGCAAACCGCCAACAGCAGCGGCATAAATAACCGGCGCACACCTGATATAAAGTCGATTTTCTCCAGACTGGAATGCTCAAAAATGCTAAAAATGTACCTGAAATGTTCACAAGGGTTTGAGGATCATGAAAACGTGCCCGAAATTCACATTCCTAACTCTATAGAACCAAGACCTTAACATATGTGGTAAAATTCTGAGCTATGCCCATAGACTTCAATGGAGCAGTCGCTGCCTTTGCTCTGCATAAAGGGGGATTATGACCCCCCCTCGTGCGATATGGGTTCCCGGAAGTGGCTCCTGATGAAATATCTTGCTCCGCCTTAACAATCTTTGATGCTACCTCATCAAACTGAGACCTCCTGCCACTAGCGCAGTAGCATGACGGAGCCCCCATTCCCATCTCGTCCAACTGGCCCCAGACAGACAGACACTGTCCCACACCAGCATGGGGGCTGAGGGAGGGTGGAGCGGGCTGTTGCCTGGGCAACCCCTGGAGCTGGCAGTTATTATGGGATGGGTGGTGAAGCAAGAGATGAGCGAGGCATATTCAGCTCGAGATCAGAAAGAGCAGCCTCAGCGATGTGTCAACGGCCCCAGAGGAATCTACTGACAGAGCAGCAGCGAAGGAGGGCACACACACACACACACACACACACACACACACACACACACACTCCTGTCCCACAAACCTGCTAACCTCAACTTGAGGACAGGGCAGCTAGAGTGCCAGATGGGTCACTTCCTCCACCCTAATTGTTGCCCAACATAACTGGGGCTGAGAGCAGAGGCTTTATTCCAAAGAGCACAAGACCTCACACACTCCCTACTTCACACACACACACACACACACACACACACACACACACTCACACTCCCTACTGCACACACACACTCCCTATTTCACAAACAAACACAAACACACACACCCTACTGTACTTCACACACACACACACACACACACACAAACACACACTCACTACTTCACACACACACACATACACACTCCCTATTTCACACACACACACACACACACACACACACACAAACACACACTCACTACTTCACACACACACACACATACATACACAATCCCTATTTCACACACACACACCACACACACACACACACAAATTCACAAACAAACACACACATACACACACACCCTACTTCATACACACACACACACACACACACACACTCACTACTTCACACACACACACACACACACACACACACTCAGGATGGAACAAAAGCTCAAAGCACATACACATCAGCCACTTTTAACATTAGACATAGTGATGATTATGAAACAGTCACGCAACAACACTCAAAAGTGTAGTTAGCGATTGCACAGGAAGTCACGTTTGTTTGTGTTTATGTTTATGTTTAAATTTATTAGCAGACACAATTGTCAAAAACAACATGCATTATATTTTAAGCAAGGACCAAACCTCTGAAGCTTCAGTATTCCCAGGGAAACTCCACGCAGGGTTTAGTTTTTGTATATAGTATAAGTATAAGTATATACTCTTTTGATCCCGTGAGGGAAATTTATAAGATAAGATAAGATGAGCCTTTATTGTCTCTAACAGAGAAATTTGTCTTGGGCATCAAGATAATGTAATTTGTGTAATCACACTAACACAGAAGGTGAACTAACACCAATAACACAGAGACATAAAAACACAGATATAGGCACACACACACACAGTCACATGGCTTGTTTGGGGGACAGGCTGCCCCCACGTTGTTTGTTTCCAGTGTTCAGAGCCTGGGCTGCCCACAGAGACTGTTTTTTTACAGTGTACTCATGGAATGGGCAGCTACAGTAGCATTTGGGAGGAAATGATTGCTGAATGTGACAAAAAATGTTATGGGCTTGAAATTACGTACGATCGCTGTGTGTGTGAGAGATATGTGTGTACAAATGTGTGTGTACGCACCCATGGTGTTTGGATGTTGATGAGTGTGTGAGATGTGTGTGTACATACCCATGGTGTTTGGATCTTTTCTTACATCCCTGACCTCTTCAGAGCGAGGCTAGACACGGCCCCATCCTCTCATCCACTGGTCAGGACCAACTATCAGGGAAGAGAGAGAGAGACAGAGAGAGAGCTATGAGAGGAGAGAGAGAGAGAGAGCTATGAGAGGAGAGAGAGAGAGAGAGCTATGAGAGGAGACAGAGAGAGAGTAAGAGAGAGAGAGAGAGAGCTATGAGAGGAGAGAGAGAGTAAGAGAGAGAGAGAGAGCTATGAGAGGAGAGAGAGCAAGTAAGAGAGAGAGAGAAAGAGAGAGAGAGAGAGCTATGAGAGGAGAGAGAGAGAGAGAAAGAGAGAGAGACAGAGAGCTATGAGAGGAGAGAGAGAGAGAGTAAGAGAGAGAGAGAGAGAGAGCTATGAGAGGAGAGAGAGCAAGTAAGAGAGAGAGAGAAAGAGAGAGAGAGAGAGAGCTATGTGTAAAGGGGATGTCAGTAGGTTTGTGTAAAGGGTATCTCTGTGTAAAGGGGGTGTCAGTAGGTTTGTGTAAAGGGGGATGTCAGTAGGTTTGTGTAAAGGGGATCTCTGTGTAAATGGGATGTCAGTAGGTTTGTGTAAAGGGGATGTCAGTAGGTTGGTGTAAAGGGGATGTCAGTAGGTTTGTGTAAAGGGGATCTCTGTGTAAAGGGGATGTCAGTAGGTTTGTGTAAAGGGGATGTCAGTAGGTTTGTGTAAAGGGGATCTCTGTGTAAAGGGGATGTCAGTAGGTTTGTGTAAAGGGGATGTCAGTAGGTTTGTGTAAAGGGGATCTCTGTGTAAAGGGGATCTCAGCTCTCTGCTCTAGTTTCTCCTCTTTCATCACAGCAGGCCTAGAAGCTGCAGAGGCCATCGCCGGCTTTAAAGTCTGTTAGAGTGCTTTTTGGAGTGTGTTGCAGTGTTTTGGAGTGTGTCTTAGAGTGTGTTGCAGTGTGTGTTTGAGGGGGTCTTAGAGTGTGTTTCAGTGTGTGTTTGAGGGGCTGTTAGAGTGTGTTGCAGTGATTTGGAGCATGTCTTAGAGTGTGTATGAAAGGCTGTTTCACTGTTTGTTTGAGGGGCTGTTTTAATGTGTCCAGAGTGTTTCCCAGCAGCAGATGAGGCAGGGGGGATCATCAGCCCAACGCTGCACCTGTCCTCACACACACACACACACACACACACACTCACAGAGCTGTCCACACACACCAACAGAACCTGACAGTGTGTAAACAATTATCCTAATATCACAACCACGGCTGTTTATCAGAGCTTCACAGCTGTGCACAGTGCCCACCCCCCCACACACACACCCTCCAAACCTCACCGCCTCTCCTCCTTACCTCCTCAGAGCAGGAAAGCAAACAGCGCCGACTCTGCCACAAGTCCCAGCACAATAACGCCACACACTACCACGACTCCAATACACACTCCACCACGAGTCCCAGCAATAACTACCACGACTCCAATACACACTCCACCACGAGTCCCAGCAATAACTACACACTCTACCACAAGTGCAATAACTACACACTCTACCACGAGTGCAATAACTACACACTCTACCACGAGTCCAATAACTACACACTCTACCTGTTCGTTGCTGTACCAAATCAAGATAAAGATGAAGCTCTGAGGGCCATGGACTGAGTCTAGTCCAGCTTTAAAAAGAGAGTTGACTCTCAGGCTAGGCTAAGCCATGCCCAGCACGCCCCCCCTCATAGTTCCACTTGTTTGTGCTCACACTGTTCTGTTGGCTTTCCCTGTGAACAGCCAATCAGGACCTGAGAATCAGATGCAGGTGCTGGCTACCATAGCAACCACAGAGGTAACAATAAACATTGTCCTTTCCGAGCAGGCACTGGGGTGAACTTGGATTACGCTCCCGGTTACAAATGCATCATCTCCGCTGACAGGGCACTACTGGCCATGTCTGCCCTTCAGTTGACCACGGCAAGGACGCTTTCGGAAAAATCCTTCACTTCTCCAGCATACAACACCAGCACACAGCACACTGAGCTCCACAAGGAACAGCACATCGCCCCTCAGTCAGCATTCTGATAAGGTGAGTAAATGCAACACACACACACACACACACACACACACACACACACACATACATACACACGACCAAACAGCCTATAGAGGGACACTGTCCATACAACATTATACACACGCGCAACACACACGCGCAACACACACGCGCAACACACACACACACACACACACACACACACACACACACACACACACACACACACACACACACACACACACACACACACACACACACACACACACACACACACACACACACACACACACACACACACACACACACACTTGTGCTACATTACATAAAGATGTCAGGGCACATTGTGCTGCACCTAAAGTATGTCAGCATGCCAGAGTACTAAGCAGCCTGAGGGTCTCCTCCAGAGTAACCTCATAAGCATCTCATTCATACCGTCTTCTCACTGATGTCTGTAACAAGAGCAGTTATAAAAACAAAGGGCATTCCTTATATACAGTAAACAATCCAGATCATAAACAATCCAGACCGTATACAGTATATAATCCAGAGCGTATACAGTAGGTAATCCAGACACATACAGTACATTGTATAGCGCTGTGTAGTATTAATCCTGAAGTCATGAGAGGATAGTGTAAAATAAAATATCAGATGACATGTCATGGGGCCTGTGAGACTAGATCTGTTCCCCAGAAAAGTCCCCATGCAGAAAAGAAACTTGCAGTTGTGTCTGTTTCCTTACACTCTCTCTGATGCCATATGAGCTTCAGTTACATGCTGCTCAGTTGGAATCAGTGCAGAGCAAATAATCATAATCACTGCATGTGTTTGCATGTGCGGAGCTGAACTGAATTAATGCAGCAGTGTTGCCATCTATGGCTGTACTTTGCTCATCTTCAGATGAATCAGCAGCCTTTATAATCAGCTGTCAGTGCAGATAGCCCACAGTGCGTGATAAGGTACAACTGAGTTATAACTGCCATGTCCGGCCCACATACTGTAGATCCCCCTGCATGTGACCGTCTCTTTCCCCTGCTTAGGCTGCTGAGCAGCTGCCCACCAGCCTCTATGAAGGCTACGCACCAGGAAACCCCCCTCCCACACTAAAGACCCAGCCTCTACACCAGGACCCCCCCCCACGCTAAAGACCCACACCAGGAACCCCCCCACACTAAAGACCCACCCTCTACACCAGGACCCCCCCCCACACTAAAGACCCAGCCTCTACACCAGGAACCCCCCCACACTAAAGACCCACCCTTTACACCAGGAACCCCCCCACGCTAAAGACCCAGCCTCTATGGTGGCTAAACGGCAAGAGCCCCCCCTGACTAAAGACCCAGCCTCTATGGTGGCTAAACGGCAAGAGCCCCCCCTGACTAAAGACTCAGCCTCAGTGGAGGCAACACAACAGGACTCCCCCCACGCTAAAGACCCAGCTTACATGAGTGTGGAGCAGGAGGATCCATCTTTAAGGCCCAAAGGTCCAATCCGTGTGTGTGTGGCACTGCCCTACAGCGTGGGAACACACACCGAGGCCCTGCTCCAAGCCCTTGGAGCCAACTGCGTGGAGGAGACCACCGTCACTGAGCGTTACTATGACAACGAAAGCTTCCTGCTGGCCTCCAGAGGGGCGTGGCTCAGCCGGCAGAATCACCAATGGAGACTGATTCTAGAGAACACACCTCACACAACGGCCAGACCAAACACACCTCACACAACGGCCAGACCAAACACACCTCACACACCTCACACAACGGCCAGACTAAACACACCTCACACAACGGCCAGACTAAACACACCTCACACAACGGCCAGACTAAACACACCTCACACAACGGCCAGACCCAACACACCTCACACAACGGCCAGACCCAACACGCCTCACACAACGCCCAGACCCAACACACCTCACACAACGGCCAGACCCAACACGCCTCACACAACGGCCAGACTAAACACACCTCACACAACGGCCAGACTAAACACACCTCACACAACGGCCAGACCCAACACGCCTCACACAACGGCCAGACTAAACACACCTCACACAACGCCCAGACCCAACACACCTCACACAACGGCCAGACCCAACACGCCTCACACAACGGCCAGACCCAACACGCCTCACACAACGGCCAGACCCAACACGCCTCACACAACGGCCAGACCCAACACGGCTCACACGCTGACCAGACCGATTGCGCCTGCAGGAGGAGGCGGTGCAGGTGGGCAGAGGCACGGAGCCCCCAGGTGGGCAGATGGAGGACGCACACAGCGCAGTAGCCCCTTACGTTCACAGACCCAGACGGAGAGTCTGCTGGGCGGCAACCGCACACGGAAGCAGGACGACGCTGGACGGAAGGTGTCCTGCGCTCCGGAACACACTCGGAAAGAAGTGAACAGAGATTCAGGAGATGCTGCACTCCCAGACGCAGACACAGATGCTGGCGCAGGTGTGCCAGGTGTGCCAGGTGTGCCAGGCGTGCCAGGTGTGCCAGGCGTGCCAGGTGGGCAAGGCGTGCCCGGCCACAGCGCCTCTGGTCCTGAGGGGCCCACATGCAGCGAGCTGACGGAGCCCAGCGCCATCGCCTCACGCCTGGCCGAGCGGCTGGACCTCCCCCCGCGGCCCCCACCTCCAGACGCCCAGGCGGCCAGCGCAGAGGACCTCCTGGAGGACTTCCTGGAGAGGGCGGGCATCCACAGCTTTGCCAGCGGTGCCCGCAGCAGCAGGAGTCGCTACGCCCTGCCTGGGGGGTGGCAGCTGGTACTGGAGAGGGTGTACGATGGGGCAGCTGGCGCACCTTTGACCCCGCAGGAAACACACTTCCGGGCGCGCGGGGCATCTGCCGCACCTGCCTCCGTGCTGGCTGAGGCATATGGGGCCTCTCGTGATGCTCTGACGCGACAGCAGGAGGAGGCAGGCGTGAGGGCCACATGGAGCTCTGGGGACCCAGCAGCAGAATGGAGGTCTGGGGACCCAGCAGCAGCATGGAGGTCTGGGGACCCAGCACCCTGCGGGGCAGCAGCATGGAGCTCTGGGGCTCTGGCCACTGCACTCCTGCAGAAGGAGGTGGACGTGCTGGACATCAGCAGAGAGCTGGATGAGATGGACAAGATGGCTGCAGCACTGGGGCTCACAGCCAGAGCCCCTGGAGACGCAGCAGAAGACGTCTCTCTCTCAAGAGTCACACAGACAGCTGTCTCACTCTCAGGAGTGACTCAGACACACAGACAGCTGTCTCACTCTCAGGATACTAACCTACAGCTGTCTCACTCTCAGGAGTGACTCAGACACACAGACAGCTGTCTCACTCTCAGGATACTAACCTACAGCTGTATCACTCTCAGGAGTGACTCAGACACACAGACAGCTGTCTCACTCTCAGGACGCTAACCTACAGCTGTCTCACTCTCAGGAGTGACTCAGTCACACAGCCAACTGTCTCACTTTCAAGATACTAACCTACAGATGTCTCACTCTCAGGAGTGACTCAGACAGTCACACAGACAACTGTCTCACTCTCAGGATACTAACCTACAGCTGTCTCACTCTCAGGAGTGACTCAAACAGTCACACAGACAGCTGTCTCACTCTCAAGATACTAACCTACAGATGTCTCACTCTCAGGAGTGACTCAGACAGTCACACAGACAACTGTCTCACTCTCAGGATACTAACCTACAGCTGTCTCACTCTCAGGAGTGACTCAAACAGTCACACAGACAGCTGTCTCACTCTCAGGATACTAACCTACAGCTGTCTCAATCCCAGGGTACTAAGCTACACAATAACATAATGGGAATTTTTTGTCTAGCTAATACTGTTGTACAAAAGCCTAAAAGCCAATTAGCACATTTCCTTCTTTCCAAAAAGCAAACAGTAACTGAAACATCAGGCCTCCAGCAGAGACTGGTATGTGTGCCTACAAATTAACAGTGAAACGTGACCCTGGCTAAAGAGGCAGCTGATTCTCTCCCCTCCGAGTCCTGCAGGTGTGTGTGTGTGTGTGTGTGTGTGTGTGTGTGTGTGTGTGTGAGAGAGAGAGATAGAGAGAATCAGGCTAAACAAGCTGCTGAGAGCCACACATGTGAAGAGGGTGTGTGTGTTTGTGTGTGTGTTCTCTGTGAACGTGTGTGTGTGTGACTGGCTGAAAAGCCTGCTGAGACCTGCACGTGTGATCACTGATGAGTGTGTGTGTGTGTGTGTGTGAGTGACTCTGGCTAAAGAGGCTGCTGAGACCTGCAGGTGTGATCTGTGCACCAGTTCAGACCTCCAACAGTTCGCCAACTGCACAGACATCAGCGGTTGCTGGGGCAACACAGCGAGCAGCAGCATGTTTATAATTTCATTCTTGGCAGAGGGAACAGACTCAGAGAGTTTGCTGGCCCAGAGCTTGTCAATGCTATTGCTAACTTCCTCACAGTTTCCCACTTTAAATCTAAATGAGCCAGACCAGAGCTCTCAATGCTAACGCTAACTTCTTAGCAGTTTCCCTTTTTAAATCTAAATGAGCCAGCTCAGAGCTCTCAATGCTAAAGCTGCACACCAGTCAGCATCACTACTTATCTCAATGAACCAGCCCAGATATTAACATGATAGTGCTACACTCCAGTCAGCTTCCCTACTTATCTCAATTAACCAGCCCAAAAACCTAACCTAACCTAACCCTAACCTAGAAATGTGGGAACATAGGGCTTTAAGACCATAGGGCTGTGGAAACATAGGGCTGACCCCCAGTCAGCTTCCTTTCTAATCTCAATAAGCCATCACAGAACTGTTAATGTCAAAAGAGGTAAGATCTCAGACAACCAATCAGAGCTTCCTGTTTCTCCGCTAACACAGAACCTCAACTGGCCCAAAACGTTCAGCTTCCTGTAAATATAAGATGTCAGTCAACGAGCCCAAGCGCTCTGGGAAGCGATGAGGCTCGTGATCTGAGCAGCAGACTCATCCCACATCTGATCTGACAACCCCAAATCTCCCTGGCGGGTACGGTTCTTACTGTCACCACGGAGACACGCTGCTTCCCCCAACCCCCCCCCCCCCCCCAACTTCACCATCCCTCATCGGGACCGCTCTATTAGTAGGCCGCCCGGGATAATTAGCCCCTTTAACAAGGCTCAGGCCGTGACAGGCTATACTTTCACAAAGCCGCGCCAACCTCCCCTGTCGTAGTCGGAGTCAGTCTCCGCGCCGCGCCAGCCTCCTGACAGGCATTCAGTGGAGGAGAAATCTTTCATTTTTATCTCCTCAAAAAGCAACAATCTGTGGAAACATTCCTCAGTGATTAGTGCATCTCGCTGCGGATCTCCCCACAGCCTGCCGTCTATATTTAAACAGCGGAGCATATCTGTGGCAGCGCGAGGCAGCTACACAATGGGGGGGGGGGATCTGCGGTTGGAACGAGCCTCTTCTCACCAGAGCCATCTTTTCCCTGGACACGGTCCACCTCACAGGGTGGGAGACTAACCAGAGAGATGCGGAACCAGAGCTAGAACATACAAACACAAACACACGCACACACACACACACACACACACACACGGATGCACTGTAGCGCGCACTCACAACCATAGAAGCAGCTAGCACATCAACAGAGACAGAATCAGGCAGCTAACACACACACACACACAAACACACACACACATGGATGCACACACACACACACACATGGATGCACACACAGACCCAGGCAGCTAGAGCACATAGATCACTGTAGTGCGCACTCACAACCATAGCAGCAGCTAGCACATCAACAGAGACAGAATCAGGCAGCTAACACAGACACACACACACACACACACACAAAGACCCATCTCATTATCACATCACACACACACACACACACACACACACACACACACACAGAGACCCTGGCTGCCACCACAAAGTCCCGGATGCTCCCCATCTCATAAGAGGACCGTACAGCTTGCCCAGACAGTCTGTTCCAGGCCAGGCCAGGCACACCTGTGCAGCTCTCATTAAAGATGGCGTTTGGGATATCTGGCTCCTCATTGGGTGGGGGGACACAGGAAGAGAGGACCCGGGGGAGCACACCCCCCACAGCACCTCCCTTACCAGTGACAACCCACCCACACCTCAAACATGCACGCAAAACCAAAACCTCCCATCGCCCCAGCAGTGGCGCGACTGGCTGGGGCACCTGCACCGTACGCCGGTGATTCGGGTTTGATTCCCGCCCCGTGGTCCTTTCCGGAGCCCACCC
>NW_027468848.1:6946800-6961800 GCF_046254945.1 Alosa pseudoharengus
ATGGGCTTACCTAATGTTCCTGATTGATTAGCTATGGAATAATACAGATTTTACAAGTTTTATTTGCTACTTGCTAGATTGACAAACGTATAATATAGGCCTACATTTAATAAGTGTTCAAAATCAATCTATGGGATTGGGGTTGGTTAGAGCAGCCAAGCTCGTCCAGGGCGGGCACAGATGACTTCCAGGACGGGCCTGGCCCCCCAAAGCCCCCCCATGCCCCCGGGACTGTTTATAACACTCTCTGCCATCTAACACACACACACACACAGGCCTCAGTCGAAGCCATCCTGCTCACACCAATCCATTCCAAACCAGGAACAAGACAAGACTGGCCAGACTTCCACCAGTATCACACAAATGTCTTCACACACACACACAAACACACACACACACACACACACACACACACACACAGTGATTGTTTTTCATAGAGAAGTAAAAACAGAAACTGCATACAGTAGAACACAAAGGGGCTTTTGCAGCGCAGGGGAGATGCTCTGCTCAGTTGTGGTGCAGAGAAAACAAAGCCGTATGTTGTGGAAGCATACTGCATACTTCCGCAGCTCAGCTTGTGCTTTGCGTCGCTCCACGACGCGGCTGCAGACAGGGAACGACGCTACCACACACGCCACCTTGGGGTTTCCTTCTGATAGGATGTTTGAGAATGGCCAACATCTACCCACGCATGCACCATATAAAATAAATATAGAGGACTAAACAAGCCTGCTTTTTACACACACACAGTCACACACATACTTACACACACACACACACACACACACACACTCACACACATACTTACACACACACACACACACACACACTCACACACATACTTACACACACACACACACACACACACACACACACACTCACACACACACACACACACACACACACACACACACACACACACACACTCCAGTGAGACAGGGAGAAGCAAGGGTGGCTGGACACATTCATCATTGAGGTTGGCAGGTCACTAAAGTGTCCCGTCAGTCCTTAAAGTCCAAAATAATATGTGTTTAGCGCTTCTTCTTGTTTTTAACATTTATACTGTTCCGTAGGCTTAGTGGCAAAAGGAGTGATCGGTCCCAGTTCCATGCAAATGTAACAGCTTATTACTGCCTTACAAATGTGTTTTTATCTCACTGAAGCTGAACTGACTTGGACATGACAGAGAGCAGTGCATCTGAGATAGACTATTCTGTGACAGAGAGCAGTGCATCTGAGCTAGACTATTCTGTGAGAGAGCAGTGCATCTGAGCTAGACTATTCTGTGACAGAGAGCAGTGCATTTAAGCTAGACTATTCTGTGAGAGAGCAGTGCATCTGAGCTAGACTATTCTGTGACAGAGAGCAGTGCATTTAAGCTAGACTATTCTGTGAGAGAGCAGTGCATCTGAGCTAGACTATTCTGTGAGAGAGAGCAGTGCATCTGAGCTAGAGTATTCTGTGACAGAGAGCAGTGCATTTAAGCTAGACTATTCTGTGAGAGAGCAGTGCATTTAAGCTAGACTATTCTGTGAGAGAGCAGCATCTGCATCAATGCATCAAATATAAAATGTTATAAGTGTAAATTGTATAAGTGTTAAATATTATCTGATTTAAAAATGGGGTGGCAAGACTGTGTCCCAGGGGTGGCAGCTGCTACCCTTCGCCACCTCGTAGAACCGCCACTGATGACACACAGGACATAGCAGCAATGCATCTCTCTCTCTCTCTCACACACACACACACACACACACACACACGGTATGTGAGATATGGCGCCCATATGTATGCTTGCTACGTGTGAGCAGTAAAACGGGGAGGAGCAGCTGGTAATAACACACACACACACACACACACACACACACAGCTATACATCCATCCATATGTAAAACAGTGTGTGAATGATGCTGGTACAGTAGGTGGGTGTCAGACAGGCGCACGACTAAGACACCTGAAACAGCAGAAAATGACTCCGTTTCTGCAACCTCTCCTCGCCATCTCAGCAACATGCCCAACATTTAATAATTCAGATTACAGTAAGCTCTGCATGCATTTTTAAAGGCCTCAGACTCGCTCCGTGGTGCGCTCAACACACTGAAGGAAGTAGTCCACCTCCACTGCCAGCATCTCGGACTGGGAAACAACTTGGGACACCTCACAATGAATACAAAAGAAGCTCTCTTTAAAGCCATATACTCATTTAACACAGCCTACTTATTTCACCAGTGGTCTCATGTAAATATTCCAAAAAAAAACCTTTCTAATTTCCAAAATAAAGCATTCTAGTTTCCAAATCATTTTTTTCCGGATTATTATTATTTATTGGGCAATAATTATGCCACTGGGTGGGTCAGTCAGTGAGTTCGGCCCAAAGTTGAGCCTCATTCGAAAGCCCATCTCCTCCTACGCACCTTTATCTTCCCCATGAATCCCTGATACCGTGCCGTGAACTGCGCATGCATGCACCACCCTCACATGGTGATTCTATCACACTGGAGAGTGTGTTTACAGACGCGCGCGCGCACACACACACACACACACACGCACAGAGAGAGAGAGAGAGAGAGAGAGAGATAGAGAGAGAGAGAGAGAGCGGTAAATAACTTTAAGTCCGTGATCTCCCTGCGCAGATAGCCTTACAGTCTACAGCAGCAAAGTGAAAGTACCAAGTCCTCCGTGGAGCTTAGCGTGAGTGAGCCTGAGCTAGTTAGGGACATGGGAGGCGAACCAAACTATGAGGCTATGGGGTTGGGAAACGGCATAAAAATGTGTATCACTTGTATTCATTGTTTCTCCAGATTAGCTCACTCACACATTAGGCTCAACTAACATTGCACGTTCATCAAATATAAATGTATTGGCCTAGATGGCTCCACAGCCTAGACAAGATAAATAACCACGGCCTGTTTAAAAGAAAGAACCTCAGCTGTTTAAAATAAGACAATCATTTCATTTGACACTATAATTACTAGGCCAAATACTGAGGGCAATAATTATATCGCTGTTGGCTTGGGTTTATTAAACCATCAGAATGTGATGATGTAGTGTGGTAGGCTAGGCTATGAACTGACATCTCATATTAGCATCCAGCCCACCCTCCGTGCGCTGGAGTGGATGCCGTGTTGAGGCATCTGCTGCTGGCGTAAGATAGGATAGTCAGACTGCTGCAGACACTCCATCCGCTAATGATAACATGCTGCTGTCATCTTTTGACCAACGCATGACACCGGAAGCGGGCTAAACAAATGACATGCCTGTCACATCATAAACGCTATCAAAGTATCCCCATGTTTTCCACTAGCTGCATTTGCTGAGATGAATTATGTGCCACGGTCCTGAGGCAGAAGTCAGAGCGCAACTACACCACCTAGCCTAAACGTTCACCTTATCCTATGAAACTCCTCCTGACGCAAACTCAATCACAGCCGCCGTGTTTCTTGCGGCACGGCACAGTAGGCTATTTACAATTACAAGGGCAACACATTTCAGTCGCAGAGGAGTGAAAATTATACTCACGCTTTATGAGACCGTAGCTTAGGAGGCCGTGTAAATTCCTAGATTTTAGGCTATCCGCAGAATTTAACTCTGTAAAATAATCCGCGATGTTCTGCCACAAAATATATTAAAATTCCGGCTTGACAAGTGCACTGTCTCCCTCGCTGACATGCACCTTGCGTGAGACACGTACGGATATCAATCCAGCGTGATGTTATTCCCTCCCATGCGCATCGCGTTTCCTTGCAACGCACATTTCCATGAAGACTCGGGGGAATATGGAAATGGTGGATTGGTGTTATACGGGTACTCTACCGCCGACAGTAGGAGAAAAGGGGCCCGTGCCAAGGATCTGGGTACCAACACAAGGAAGTGCCAGGTAGGTGTATGTGGTTTGACGGACAGGTGCGTTGGCAAATAGCATCTCCGCTAGCACTGCCAGCTAATCCTACCCACACAGAAAGTAACCAGTGAGTAAATGGGTCAGTGCAGTCGCGCGCAGGTGCTTTTCCCCTCGTGCTGGTACAGCAGAAATCTGACGGGGAGATCGCAATCGGATGGAGGTGGCTCCTCCTGATGACATTGGAAAATGAAACTGTCGCTTTTTAACATGGATAAAATGTTGCCAAATATCTGTGTAACAATTAGCCTACTCAGTTATGCTACAAGCGCTGAAAGAATGGCCTTCTGTGACTGTTGCATTCTTCCAAATAGCCCACCGATACCTGCCGAAACGAAAAACGTCCTAGTCGTAATCAATTCTTCTAACTCAGTGTAAGAATTTAAAACTGGTCTATTATCTATTATTGCTAAAACATGTTGTCCTTACCTGAGGCAAAGCATTTGAAGCCAATACAAAGGATCATATTGGCCCATTCAAGCATGATAATGTTTTTATTGCAATCAGAAACGTGCTATAGGAAAGAGAGAAAACCTTATGGCCTTAGCTCTTAAACAGTTTCATTTCTATACAATGAAGGTCCAACAGGCTAGTGTTTGTTGTAAAACAATTGATTGACTCCAACTATGTGATTCAGCATGGTGCATTTACCTTTTGTTTCTTCAAGAAATACACAATAACATTATAAACTATTATCTTCTCTAGGCTAAATATTACTTTTGACATATATAAACAGTGATTATAAAATCCTACTACTACTATGACTAATGCTGAGTCCAGTGTGCTAGCAAGAGTTAATGGCCTTGGTTCGTTAGCGAAGACCAAATCAAAGGGTGGATTGTTTTATTTGTGGTTACAATGCTGATTTCTGTATGTATTGAACACACACCCAACTGAGAGGCTGGCTAGGGAATTTGAGGGTATCAAACAAATATCTGCATCACCCTCTGCTGGCGTGCTAGTGCAATAGCATGTTAACCTTACATCATTAGATTTATGTACACATCTACAAGTAGGCTAACACAGTATAGGCTATTTTTTTAAACACAAAAAACAGATCCACAAAGAATTTGACAAATCAGCATATTTATTTTACAAACGCATTTTTTTTTCTATTGACATTTCTTTGTATCATAAAAAAGCAATTTACAAGCTTAAAAACAAAAATAAAAAGCAGCACAGAATGATTATGAGTAAAATATATCATTTGAATAAATATATCTTATACTTTTTCATGCTATAAAATAAAGTCATAAATGGCAAGTTAATAGTTACAGCATCAGCTCCAGCTAGCTTCATATACTTCATAGTCTTATAAAACAGTAGAGGTTTGAGGTTCACAGTTGGGTTTGTGAGGTTGTGTGTGTAGTGGACTGCCCAGACGGCAGCTGGCTCTGGCCCGCATGCGGCGCGGATCAGATCGGAGCCTGAGCCAGAGCCTGCTGCTCTCTGGGTGTAGGGGTGTGGGCGAGGCATGGCTGCTCAGAGGGGGAATCCCTAAAGACCTGCAGTGGGAGTTGTGTGTGTTCAGTCACAAACACACACCACACAAGTGTGTGTGCGCGAGTGTGTGTGTGCAACGGAACGTCTTGAGTGGGCCTCTGGGAGACCCCTGAGGCAGATGGTTTTGGAGAGAAGTGCTTGGGGGATCTAGAGCCCCCACCTGAAGAGAAAGTGCACATCAGTCTGGTTTCAGACAAAGACAGTAAGGACCTGCAGCATGTCTGAAATGGCAAATCTGATTCTTTTTTTGTATTTTTTTTCTTTTTCTGAATAAAAGTATTAACCCTGAGTTACTACATCCTGTCTTGCTTTCCTTTTTCTGCATCTGTAACATAATCAGTGAAGACCCAGCAGGTCCTGAGACCAGTCTGAACCGACGAGCTTTCACAATTCACACACACACACGGTGTTGAACTCCTACACGGTCCTTCCCCTCTGTGTGACCGTGAAGGTCCAGGTGGTCTACCTGCACACAGGTGAGGTGAAGGTGCTCATGGTTCTGTGTGACCGTGAAGGTCCAGGTGGTCTACCTGCATACAGGTGAGGTGAAGGTCCAGGTGGTCTACCTGCACACAGGTGAGGTGAAGGTGCTCATGGTTCTGCTGCTCTCCTAGTGTCACTACGCCTCTCATATCTTAGCAAGCCAAACCGTTGCAACTCTGTCATCAATCATTATGTTAAGCCCGCCTAACGACTCTATACACGATTTGATTGGCCTGATAGAAGTTTAATTTTTCGAGCTCACAAGCCAATGGAGAGTTGCTAGACTAGCCCTGGCAGCAAATTTTATTGGGTGTGTCTAGATTTCTAGGCTACCTGTTTTTACCTTTCACTGGTCTTTTGTCTGTGCTGTTCCCCTCTTCTGCCTGTAGATGGGGCTGTACTAAGTGCTCTCTGGTTGCCCACATCACATCATCAGTTTCCTGTTTCAGACTGGTCTCAGAGGAGCACTTTGGGAGTAACCATCCGAGCAGCCAACCTTTCCCACAATCCCCTTCATATTTGACACAGATGAAGGTGTGACATCCGCCAGTGGCCTCGCTCAGACACAAGGATGGACTCTCACTCACACACACACACACACACACTTGTGCTCACATTTCCTCCTCCTCCTGCAGGTCACAAGTGTGTGTGTGTGTGTTACTTGTGGAAGTGTGTTACGAGGAAAAACACCACTTGGACAGAGGTCGCACCTGATGAGCATAAAATCACTCGACCTGTCAAAACAATTCACAAAAGCGTACATCAAAACAAAAACATAAACAAAGAAACAAACGAAAGATTGATATTAGAATCCTCTCCTCCTTCGAGTAGAGTTGACCATCTCCCTGACAACCTGATTCCATTCTTGTTTGAGACGAGACGCTCACTCACACAGAGAGGCTGACAAAAGACCATTGCGCTGTTCTTAAAAAACATTATTGCTGTTGCATATTACACAGTGGAGAAAGAGAATGGTAGCGGAGAAGCTAAGGAAGACTTCCAAGATTTCTCTTGTGTTTTCACTTTATAGTCGTCTAAATCAGTGTTCATAAACTACCTGAAGTTAGTCAGTTTAAAAAGTCTAAAGGACCAGCTGCAAATTCAAAAAGTAGTCCCACAGCCTTCCCTGTAAACACTTCTCTTTGAGTATTTCCATGGCCTACAAGAGTCACCTGGGTTTCTGTGAGGAGATCCGAAGACAAAGAGCGACTTGCAAACAAGAGTGTCATGGTCAGTTGGTTGGTTGGTTTGTAGGAATATCACGGTGCCATTAGTATTTTTGTTTTGTTTTATAAAGCGCATTAAAATCATTTACATGTGTATACTTCCCCCCTCCCACCCCCTATAACATATGAGCTCATGTATACTCTGTAGCATATAAAATCAATAAATAAACCTGACCAGACTAAAGCACCATCCGTAGAGGAGAAGAGTCCTAACGTCTGCTATTTGAGGCGGTTAGATTTGAGTCCCTTTAAGAGGGCGCGGGAGGCATGACAAGAGAGCCCTCGAGAAGAAAAAAAATAAAATAATAAAAAAATAAAAATAAGTTCATCTTAAGTGCATGCCAGATGAGACCCAAAAGTATTAACCGCCAAAGGCCCCCCCCCCCTTGTTTAAGTTCCACAAAAGCGCAAGAAAAAGAAAAGCTCAGATTTGGGTGGAATCCTATAAGATCCTAGAGTTCTGGTGCGGGGAACATGCATTGGCTACAGGGAGAACCGGGTTCCGCATGCAGGGTGTTCCAAGCCCGCCCCTCTCCAACGCTAAAGAGTCCAAAAAGAGGCCAAGAGCTCTGATAGGTCAGTCCTCAGACATTAAGAAAGACTGTGTAAGAAAAGGTTTGATTGTCCTCTAAACGTTTTTTTTTTCTCTCTCTCTGAGACGCGGATGTGTTTTAAGTGGACGGACCTTCTAGTTCATATCTCTGACCGAAGCAAGACAGAGACACACTCTCTAGTTCATATCTCTGACCGAAGCAAGACAGAGACACACTCTCTAGTTCATATCTCTGACCGAAGCAAGACAGACACACTCTCTAGTTCATATCTCTGACCGAAGCAAGACAGAGACACACTCTCTAGTTCATATCTCTGACCGAAGCAAGACAGAGACATACTCTCTAGTTCATATCTCTGACCGAAGCAAGACAGAGACATACTCTCTCACTCTCACAGCTAAAGCTCTCACTTTACATTTTAGCATTTTCCACACATGATTAAAGGACATGAATCAATTCTAAAAGAAAAATGTATGTGCCTGATTGAAAAAGGAAATCTCTGGGTCTATGTTCATTGAAATCTTAATGGACAAGACAGACCAATATTACCAACTATAATCTCATTGCAATAGTAACCTCTTGAATTTTCATACATCTTCATAGTCATCCTCCTCCTCCTCATCATCATCTTCATCATTAGCGCCATTTCCTCCTCTTACACTCTGGCAGTCCCCTCACCGATGTCACTTCCTCCCGACCCGCTCTGTCTAACCGCAGGTTAACGTCCCTTCTTTCTCCCTCTCTGGTCATTACTGGAGACCACAGTCGGAGAGAGAGAGGGGACCCAATCACACTACTGAGAGAAACAGCGTCTCACTACACTCCTAACACAGCCATACTCTACTGCAGCCTGAGGGCCACCACCTCCCAATCACACTACTGAGAGAAACAGCGTCTCACTACACTCCTAACACAGCCATACTCTACTGCAGCCTGAGGGCCACCACCTCCCTGACTCCACTCTACTCTGGCCCAGCGGTCCGATCCAGCCCTGACCCCAACCCGCGTGCAACGACTTCCTGGACCAGGTCGGGCCGACTCGCTAATCACTCGCGCAACACAGCCTGGGGTGCGTTTCCCAAAAGCATAGTTGCTAACCTGTTAGCAACTTAATTGGTTGGCAATGGGAAATTGCATTGCGACCAACAAAGTTGCCAACTTAGTTAGCAACTATGCTTTTGGGAAACACACGCCTGTGCGGGGCCTCACTAACTCTGGTATAACTTTGGTTACCATCGATCCTCCATCTGTTCTCTCCGCCGAACCGTAGACCTCTGAAGTTCACCTACAAAAAAGCTGCCGTATTTGAGATCGGATGTATTGCGATTTTTCCTATGGGAAAATAACAATAACATTTTGCGGGGACACCTTTGTCCTCTACCGTCGAGTAGGTGCCGTGATCTTCGGTACAGTAAGATGGCAAACTTAGATTTTTGCAATGCAACTTGCCATAGGTAGTTAGATTCAATTAACACCCAGATCTCCTTATATGGGCAAAGATGGCAGCTTTGGTAGGCAAACTTCAGAGGTCTATTCCAGCGCACAGGCGACTTATTCAAACGCCACTGGGAAGCAGAATTAACAGTCAAAACAGACTGGCATAATTTCTCAAGGGCAATGTGCAAGTGTGCTTCAGAAACCACCTCGAGCTAGGTAGCTAGTTCCCTACAAATTTGCATTCAGCCACAAGCTAGGCTAGAAAAGGAACATTTTGGCCATGGTTAGCAAAAAAAATAACATAAAACATAAAATAGAAAGCAAAAGCTAAAGTTTGGCTCACCAATCTGCTTGGCGTCATTCGAGCACATGGGATTGAATTTCAGAGAAGGCCATCTCCTCTGCAAGGTTCAGATTTATTCTAAACTCCCTCTAAAAACCCAGTTACACTAGACACACACACACACACACACACACACACGCCCCTCAGGGCCACAGCCTCTGGTGGGTCTAGACCTCCGATGATGCATTCTTCGGACAGTGACTGACTGGACTCAGGACATGAACTTGGATGAGACAGTGAATATAAAAACACGATCAAGTGAAACAAAATAAGGTAAATGAGAAGTGATATCAAAATGACCCTCCCACCAAACCACACTGACGTAAAAAGGCACCCCCACATTTTAAATTTGTTTTAAAAAATATATAATTGAAAACCAAACCCCCAGCTGAGACTTATGACACCAGCTGTAAACAGAATGAATGAATGAATGAATGAATGAATGAACGACTGAATGAATGAAGTGACTCCATCATCTGGAGATGAGATTGATATCATGACGGACCACATAAGCACATGAGGTCATGAGGGCTCACTTACAGATATGCTCTGAATTAATGCATCAATGAGTTAATGAGTTAATGAATACATGAATAGGTGAATGAATCTGCAGCATGGACACAGATCTGATGCTCTATACAACAACACTGTGTGTGTAAGAGCAAGTGTGTGTGTGTGTGAACGGACCACATTGAGATAACACATTACTGTAAAACAAACTGAGTGTGTAAGAACGAGTGTGTGTGTGTGTGTGAACACACCACATTGAGATAATACATTACTGTATTACAAACTGAGTGTGTTACAGCGAGTGTGTGTGTGTGAGTGTGTAAACGCACCACATTGAGATAATACATTACTGTAAAACAAACTCAGTACGGGGTCATTGTTCTATGGCCACACTTAGATGAGCCTTGGAGTGGGCTCACAAGGAGGGAGATGGTCAGAGAGAGATGGTCAAGGGAATGAGCAGGTGATAGCGGCTCTGTTGCCATGGGACACGCGCGTCACCTGAGTGTGGTGGTCTGGGGTGCGAGCTGTGACCTTCAGCTGTGGCCTTGGGCGTCTCTGAACTAAGCGCAGCCAGAACCCTCTGGAGCAGAACACGGAGGAACCTGCACCAGAGCCTGGACAGCTGCTGTGTAGACGAGACCGGCGCAGAACCGCGCACATCCGCACGCGCTTACTTCTCCAAACAGCCCCCAGCTGCCTCACAGGAAATTAGAGAGGAGTTTTTAATTTCGCCTATTACTGCCTTAATCCTTCTCTTAGGTGGACGCAGGGCAAAGTGTTCTTTCTCTCTCTCACACACACACACACACACAGAGAATATTTATTCTCTAATGAAGCCAAACAACAGCATATCTGCCCCTCAGACCGGACGTGTTTTGGGCCAGTTGCCCCTGCCCTGCCCCCTGCCGGCGCTGACGCATAAGGCGGACTTGGGTTCCACCTCTGGGACTGGACCATGAGGATCCGAGGGAGCTGGACGATGGCTGCTGCACCCGACCCCATGTGCCACCCTTCTGCAGACTGACCTTAACTTCCACATACAGGATCAGAAAAAGGGATTTGATCTTAACGTGACGATGATGAACGAACGAACGAACAGACACACACACACACACACCTAATCATCATCTCCTATTATCTTTAGCACCATAGTCTGAATCCACATTCCGCGCTTCCCCAGAGGTCCAGCTTGACAAGTGCACCATTAGTGTGCGGGTCAGAACCTCTCTGGAGGCAGCGGCCTGGTCCGGTTCGACCCGACACCCCAACTGGACCCAACCGACACTCCACAGAAACTACACCAGTAAGTCCAATAGGAAGCCGTATAAAAAAAGAAAAAAACATGGAAGAGAATATTTTTTTCCCTCTTTCTTAACATCATGAAAATGCGGCTGATTAGAAGCCCAGAGTGAGAGAATGAAGAGTTTCTTCTGAGCTGGAAGAATAAGCTGAAGTGTAGTAAATGCTGATATAGCAGAGAAAACATACTTTATAAATCATGACAAAACTGAGGCAACACCACCACTAAAACCAGGAAAGTGTGTGTGTGTGTGTGTGTGTGTGTGTGTGTGTGTGTGTGTGTGTCTGTATGTGTGAAGAGTTATTTCTGAGTTGAGTGAGAAACTGAGGCAGATAAACGGAGTTGTTTGTGCATTGATTAGTTGTTCATAATGAGGAAAACTTGGTTCTTGCTACCAACTGGACATGTTTGTTTTTTGAAAGTATAAACATTAAAAACGTCTGTCGTGGCCTTACAGACACGCTCAGAGTAGAGGTCTCTCGGTTGATTGTTTACCTTCTCTTGGCGCCCCCCCCTTCGCCATGTGTCCCGGCCCTCCTGGCATGGTCACAATCCCACACTGGACACCTGGCCAGCGACCAGGCTACTTCACCAAAGGATATAAAGGCTTCAAAAGAGAGGAGGCTCTTGCCCACTGTTTGGCAATGTGAAACAAGACAGACTCTAAAATAGCTAAACCAAACGGTTTCCCGTACGCAGATATGCATTTGCAGGGGCTGTGCTGAGACGACAAGCCCCGAAGTCCTGTTGAGTTACGGTGTCGGTTGGTGATGAGGTAGAACTCAGGTGGGAGTTCCGAGTCTTGTTTTGAACTTGTAAATACTGTTATGAGTATGGTATGTTGTGTCATGAGGTATTGAATGAATGGACGCGTCGCTCAAAGCTTTACACTGGCTGAAAAAAAAAAAAAATCTGTTGTTGGTGGAGAACGAGCGACCTTCCGCGGCTCGACTGTGCAAAGCCAGGTGGACATGTGTTGTGGCGAACATCTTATCGAGCTTTCACATTATTCCTTATTGCAACATGCCTATATTACTCTGTAAATATGCACTTTAAATGGAAATATAGATATATATATATAGAGAGAGAGATAGATTTATATTTATATATATATATATATATATATATATATAAAAAAAACAAGTTTGCCATGATTTCCGAGGAGGTTGTGATTATCTGGCCTCCCCTGTCAGACTTTTCCATCCCTTTCAACACAAATCTACTTTTAGGACAAAAGAAATCTCTAAAATTCTGTTGTTTGACAAACATGAACACACATAAAGATGCTGAAAGGGAGGTTCACTTTCGGCCCGCAAGCTGATTTTGTAACAAAACAAAACAAAAAGAGCGACTCTTAATGCTTCCTCAGGAGAGGAGGAGCGACCAAGCGAAGCGCAGCTCTGCCCTCTTCGCATTCCCTCCTCCTCCTCCTCCTCCTCCTCCTCCTCCTCCTTTTCTTCGCGCTCTCTTGCTCTCGTTCCTGAAGTCGCGTCAGGTTGCCACGGTTACTCGGGGCTGCGGCGGGCGCTCTCGTCGCTGTTGTTGTCGTTGCCCGGCGGCTCCTCGCCGTACGTCTCCCCGTAGGCGGCGGCGGGCACTCCGCTCTCCGAGCCCTCGTCGGCGTCCCTGCTGCTGCCCCCGCCCCCCCCCGCCGACGCTGCCCGGGCGCCCCCCCCTCCTCCTCCTCCTCCTCCGTCCAGGGGCTCGGGGGAGTGGCCGTGGTTGGCGGTCCCGTCGGGCGTGGCGGCGCCCATGTGCTTCTTGCGCAGGTGCTGGTTGAGGGTGCCCTGGAAGGGGAAGCACTTGCCGCACAGCTGGCAGTGGAAGGGCTTGTTGTCGGTGTGGCCGCGGATGTGGTACTCCAGCTGGTCCTTGCGCGTGTACTTCTTGCCGCAGAACTTGCACACGAACGGCGTGATGCCCATGTGCAGCCGCATGTGGCGGTCCAGGCTGCCCTTCTGGTTGAAGGACTTGCCGCAGTAGATGCAGATCAGACGCTCGTTGTACGGGTACCACTGCTGCCCACCGCCACCGCCGCGGAGGCTGTGCTCCCGCGCGTCGCCCTCGAACTGCCCCGAGCCGTCGCCCGCCTCCTCGATCGCCCCCGCGCCGCCCTTCAGCTGGCTCAGCACGTCGGCGGGCAGGGGCAGGGCGCGCTTGGACCGCGCCCGGCCCCCTCGGAAGCCGCCGAGCAGCGAGCGAGAGGGAGAGGGGCTGGACCCCAGGCTGAGGAAGCAGGGGGCGGCGAGTCCGGCGGCGGCCGCCGCGTACGAGTAGCCACCAGGGGGCGCCGCCAGCACCGGCCCGTACGAGCCCACGCTGACCGCCAGCACCTGCTCGCCGTCCACCAGCTCCGTGTGGTAGCCGTCGTCGCCCGTGGTGGACGAGCTGTCCGACTGGCTCGGCCGCTCGGCCTTCTCCAGCTTCACGTGCACGTCCGTAACCTGGCCGTCGCGGCCGATCAGCTCCACCTGCTCCGTCTCACCCTCCATGGACGCGTCCTGCTCCGAGGCGGCGCCGTCGCTGCTGCCGCGGTCCGACTGGGCCTCCTCCTGCGCCAAGCCCGCCGCCCCCTGGTGGACGAGGTGGCTACGCGACGCGTGTCCGGCCGGGAGCCGCGAGCGCGGGTAGTACGGCGGGGAGATCTGCGTGGGGTTGAGGAACAGCCCGCCGTCCTTCACGCCGTTCCGACGGGCCCTGGACGAGCCGGACGAGCCCTCGTCGGGGGGCGGCGGGGAGGTCTCCTCGTCCGAGGCCGCTGCGCGGTGGTGGTGCAGCAACGCCGCCGCCGCGTCCGTCGCCATGGCGATGGCGCCGGGCGGCAGGTGGATCTTGGAGTGGAGGCCCTCGAGGATCTGCGTGCACTTGTCGATGACCGCCTGCATCTGCAGGAAGCTGGCGGCGGTCAGGAAGCTGACGATGTCGCGCAGGCGCAGGGCCATGCGGCCCGTGTAGCAGAAGGCCAGCAGCTGCTCGAACACCTCCGGGTTCTTGATGACGGAGATGGACAGGCCGCTCATGGTGCCCAGCGCCGAGTGGTCGCGGAAGTAGGGCGAGCTGGCCGCCAGCACGGCCTTGTGGGCACGGAAGGGCTGGCCCTGCACGTGGACGATGATGTCGCAGAGCTTGCCCTGCAGCCGCAGCTCGTTGAGCTGACTCAGCACGCCGCTGCTGAACTCGGGCACGTCCAACTCCACGTAGCCGCCGCCCGCCACCGCCTCCTCCATCTCGCACGCCGCCGCCACCGCTGCCCACGCCGACGCTCCGCCCGCTACACCTGCTGCTCCGCCCGATGCACCTGCTGCTCCGCCGAGGGTCTCACCTGTGATAAGGACAGCCTGCAGGAGGAGGAGAGGAGAGAGGGAGGAGAGAGAGGGAGGAGAGAGGAGAGGGAGGAGAGGACAGAGAAAGGAGAGGAAAGAGGGAAGAGAGGAGAGGAGAGGGAAGAGAAAAGAGAGGGAGGAGAGAGGAGAGAAAAAAGTCAGTTGGAGAAAAGAGAGAGGAGAGAGGAGAGAAAAGAGAGGGAGGAGAGAGGAGAGAGGAGAGAGGGAGAAGAGAAATGAAAATAATCAATCACACAGAGGATTTGTTCATTTGTTTCCAACAGTATCCCCGGAGGTGCCTTGAGTTCTCTGACTCCATCAACAATACACACACACACACACACACACACACGCAGGGGGGGTCCTCAAAGGCTCAAATACATTGATGGACACACACACAGCGCTGAAATACTGCTAAGGTTT